>NC_083582.1:15010877-15310877 GCF_027579695.1 Neoarius graeffei
TGTTAAACAGCTGACAGGGAACGTAATTAACCGTTCCGGGAACTAAATTTTTTTGTTCTAACTGGTTCGGGAACGTCTATTTAATGGTGGAACCCCAAACCGGAAACGTTAAAATTCCGTTTCTGTTCGGAACGAACCAATAGGAAAAAAATTCTGGTTCAAAGCTCTGATATATATATATATGTGTATGTATGTATGTATGTATGTGTGTATATATATATAAATAAATAAAAAGTGTGGGCATGCGCGCACGCATCCTTGACCAAACAGCCACTTCTCTCTTGAGGGTTCTTTGTACCTTGAGTCCTCCAAGTACATTGTAAGAATTTGCACATCTTTAAAGATAGCAAAATTGAAACAATTTCTGAGTAATGGGCTGAAGGATGTATGATCAAGGGATCAAGAGAGTACTGAGATGAACCCAAAGTCACTATGCTTATTAATGAGACTGATAGTCTGTTTACACAGACTTGGTGAGTTTAGGTACAGCCCAAAGCTCGCAAGGATTCTTGGTCAGAATAATACATACTTATCTTCACTATCTGGAGAATAATGACTTCACAGAGTTGAAAGTATTAAGTGAAATTATTAATGGTCAGAACTAATCCAATAAATGCAATCAACATGAGTTTAAATTAGCTGGACTGCTAATTTAGGAAGAAAACCCCTCAACATAAGTGGAGATGAACAGGATAAAAATGGCTGTTGCTCATCTAGAAAAGTACTTCTTGTCCTTGCTCCATGCAGCACACAGATTCAAAAAGCATGCCCTGTCCTCACCTTCTCCGATGAATTTTTGCACAAGCTCAGAGCCAGAGACGCGGATGAAGGTACAGTCAGTGTGATGAGCCACAGCTCGGGCCAGCAGCGTCTTCCCGGTGCCGGGAGGTCCATACAGCAGCACCCCCTACGGGTCAACATGAGGGAGTAAAATGGCATTACAACCTGCTGAGAAATTTAAATTCTGATTTTGTGCTTTATGGAAAACGGAGTAGCAGGTTTTGGCCCCGCCTACCTTCGGTTGTGCAATTCCGAGGGCCTCGAAGAGCTCCGGGTGCTTGACGGGCAGTTCGATAACTTCCTTGATTTCTTTGATCTGTTTGTCCAAACCACCGATCATCTCGTAGGTGGAGTCAGGCACCTACAGATTAGACAGAAAACGCTTTAACTCTACCCCTTAAAGCAGTTGCTACAGCCACCCTTGTATATGGGTCTGTCTCAGAAACTGGTCTCTCATTTGGGACATTCTGATCAAAAAATAAATTTTCTAATTTTACTTTTTTTTTTTGCATTTACTTAACACTGTTTCTTTTGTCATGTTTAATAAGAATAACGATAGCATCTTACTTTATCTGGCCTCCACTGTGAAATTTTAACAATGTTCTGAAGTTCACTCGCGTAACATGGAAACGTGTATGCATTTAAAAACCCTCTTTAATAACCAAGGAATATTTGTCTATGTATATTTCATCTCATCTCATTATCTCTAGCCGCTTTATCCTTCTACAGGGTCGCAGGCAAGCTGGAGCCTATCCCAGCTGACTACGGGCGAAAGGCGGGGTACACCCTGGACAAGTCGCCAGGTCATCACAGGGCTGACACAGACAACCATTCACACTCACATTCACACCTACGGTCAATTTAGAGTCACCAGTTAACCTAACCTGCATGTTTTTGGACTGTGGGGGAAACCGGAGCACCCGGAGGAAACCCACGCGGACACGGGGAGAACATGCAAACTCCACACAGAAAGGCCCTCGCCGGCCCCGGGGCTCGAACCCAGGACCTTCTTGCTGTGAGGCGACAGCGCTAACCACTACACCACCGTGCCGCCCTGTATGTATATTGGTTTCTTTAAATGCAATTATTGCACAGAAAAATAAACATTTGTTCTCATTATTTTTTTATTTTACTCCTTAGTTTCAAATGTATGATAACTGATGAACATTTTATTAAACTTGACTTTGTTGTGCCTGCAGGATGTCATGTAGATACACCCCTTATTTTGTACTAAATTATCAATTAGCATAATAGTAATACACAGACAAAAGTTTGAAACTGTCACACAATATCCCATTGATTTATTCAATTATTTGCTTTTTTCATCACTAACGTAACATGGAAACATGTTTCTTTAAAAGAAAGTTTCTTATTACAGTGAAGATGTCATTACTTATATCACATCTGAACAAGTTGCAGATTTACACACTGCAAAATGTAATCATTCTCACAACTTAAAGTTAAATTATATTTTGATTACAATTCAAATGTGTTTGTAAAATTGATTTACATATAAACTACTTCATGAAGAATTAAAGCCCCTCCTTCACAGATGAGTGAAAATATTGAATAAATTTCCTCTTTTTGATTGCTTGGGTTAAAAATGCCAAGTTATGATGACAACTGATTATTCACTTAAATATGAATAATACGATACATTTTGGGTATTTGATATGGCGAAATAGGACTATTTGCAAAATGACAGTGAAATATAAGCAGTTAAAAATGACCCTTTCAATAACGCATACCGTCAAAACGATCCATTTTCTCATCCTGATCAATTACATACAAAGAACTACTGAGATATAGAATAAATGTGATTTTTCCTTGATATGAAATTTCAATCAATTTCGCCTATAGTCTGTGAAAGAAGGGCTTTAAATACAAGGAGGCATAGACAGCCGACCACTTCCGTGTTATGAACGAAAGATAAAATCGTTAATTCCACAGTTGGTCACAATATCAATTCTTCTCAACTAACCTTGTGATTATCATAATTTCTGTGAGGAACTGAAACAGTTAGCGACATATTTAAAAAAAAATTATTCTCATTTACTCTTTATGGTTACAAGTTCACTATCGTAATAAGGAAGCACGATCTCAGACAGCTGACCACTTCGTTATGAACGCGAGATAAAATCATTAATTCCGTTATTTCTCACAAATCACATCAACTTTTCTCAGTTCTGTCCGTTATTATCGCTTCTGAAAAGAAATGAAATGGTCGGCCACCTTATTGTAATAGAATAATTCTTGTTCCCATTTTATGGTTTAAAAGCTTACTATCGTAATAAACGATTACATGTGGCCGTTTCCGTATTACGAAAGTGTGAAAATTTTAAATTCTCCAATTCCTCATAAATATCAATTCTTCACAGCTAGGCCTGATGGTCATCAAAATATTAATGTCAAATAAAAGTTATTCAATATGACATGCCTAGAACTAAGCTGATAATGTGGCCCATTATGACCAAATGTTCAAATCAGTCATCATGGCAAAATGACTGGCCGTAGATTCTATCAAAATTTTGATCTAAATTGACCATGGTTGCAAAATATTGGCCAAAAATACGCAAACACTACGAAATATGAAAGTAAGATGTAAAAGAAAAACAAACATTCTATTGCCTTATGCTGCAAGACTAAAACAAAATAAAACTAAAAACTCACCTTTTCAGTGATAACGTCTGAACAGATCACTTGTGTAACAGAAAGACTGCAAATGGAAGCACGATCAACTTCTAACTGCTGGAGTGGAAAATTCCATTCTACACATGCAATTTGTTAACGTGTGTCCTTCCCCGCACACAAATAACAGGCTACAGTAAAAAATAGACTACAACTCATTTTATAGCTCAGAAATTCATACAGGGCGGCACGGTAGTGTAGTGGTTAGTGCTGCTGCCTCACAGCAAGAAGGTCCGGGTTTGAGCCCTGTGGCCAGCGAGGGCCTTTCTGTGCGGAGTTTGCATGTTCTCCCCATGGGTTTCCTCCGGGTGCTCCGGTTTCCCTCACAGTCCAAAGACATGCAGGTTAGGTTAACTGGCGACTCTAAATTGACCGTAGGTGTGAATGTGAGTATGAATGGTTGTCTGTGTCCATGTGTCAGCCCTGTGATGACCTGGCGACTTGTCCAGGGTGTACCCCGCCTTTCGCCTGTAGTCAGCTGGGATAGGCTCCAGCTTGCTTGCAACCCTGTACAACAGGATAAAGCGGCTAGAGATGAGATGAAAAATTCATACAAGACCAGCTACCGTTGTCACATATTCTGTAAGAAACATTTTCAGCTACTTTCAGCTTTCATTTTAAAAAACAAAATCGCAGATTTATAACTAAATTTTTTATATGGCGTAGTGATTAAGTTACTACTTTTGGTGAGTTAGTGACCTTGACCCGAGGCTTTGCTTTTAGATCAAAACACATGATCATATTGGTTTTGGGTATGCGGAAAATGGAGTTACAATGGTGATCAAATATTTTGCATGATGTTTTATTATGGTTATGATTATCCTGTGAGCGCACCAATCCTTAGGTGTATAAAGTTACAACTTAAAATACAATTAGTGATAACTGTAGACTTTTCAGTGGACTACAACCTTTTTAAGGGAATGCGATGTAGTCAACCATTTATCATGTCCCAGATCAAGCCGCCATTTTTCCATAAATTGGCAGAATTTTTGCCAAATTCTGAATAGAGTATTCACATCAAATATTTAGTTTTATCTGTATTATTTCTTTCATCATTTTATTTCAAATTAAAACCAACATCACCATTCAAAACCATATAGTTTATTGACTGAGTATATTTAGTGGGGTACCCCCACAGTACCCAGTTTCTGAGACAGACCCATATACTGTTCACCCTGAGAACATATTTACAAGAAAAAAAAAAGTCTAAAGACAAGGTTTTGACAAAGCGTCATATGTCGTCATTATGGGATATACACGGGGTCATCATATGTCGTCATTAAGGGGTAGAGTTAAAACACCCCTCCCTCTGTCTCTTTCACTCACACAGGAATTTAAATACCTTCTCCACCATCATGAGCGACACCAGAGGGTCCACCTTGTTGGGGAGGATCTTGTGCAGCGTGTAGCTGTCATTTCGCAGCGCTACCCGGCAGTTCGGGGTCACCTGCAACAACAGTTCATATTTTTATAGACCACAACAACACGGACCAACCACAGAGCAACTTGATCAAATGGTAACACTCACGTCATTAATGTCTATGTTTTTGTCCACATCCACCACAAATTTCCCCTCAGGGTGAACCTACAGACACATGAGGAAAGAATTTCACAACAGGAATGGTTCAATTACAAATTGTACCCAGATTTGAGACTATTAATCAGTGGTCCAAAACATTTCACTGGCACCGTATCTCATTAGCTCAGTGAACTATGGCATTAAACTCACCTTCACCAAGACTTTCTTCTTGTCCATGGCTCGAACCACCTCACCCACGTAAGAGCCCTGTTCCTGCAGCAGCTGCAGCTCCTCACGAAGTAGGCGCACTGCACAAAGACGTAAAAACATCGCATCAACCAGGAACTAGCTGGGTGATGCGGGGTACTACACGTATGATTTTATTCAATATCCACCAAGACTTATCAAATTTATACTCAACAGAAGAGTATGAATGACATGAAGAGCACTACATGTTCAGTATGACAAACTCCACCCCAAGCAGTTCCTAGAACCCAGTGTGTCCAGCACAGTTTAATCAAACATGGCGGCCTGAGTAAAGTAATCAGATGAGCAATGGTGTTAAAGACAGTCATGATTATGGATTCTACCTTTAGCATTAAGCTCGTTCCTCTGGGCCTGCAGACGCCGAAGGTTCTGGCTCTTCTCGTTTACAGTCAGCTACATTAAAAAAAAATCCCAACATGATTTCAAGATTCATAATTTAAGTACACTTAAACTTTCTTGTTCTAATCATAGTCTGAATATTTTCCTGGATGCTGCAGTAGACTTCTAGTAAAAGAGAAAGAATAAGGCATAAGATACAACATAAGACTATGGTTTAAAGAAAATGCAGATCATGCAACAGCTTTTAGTTGCACTGGATAAAGGAGATGGCATGTGACCATTTTAACATTGCATATTGAAGCTGAATGAATTAATCTTTTGATTCAGATAAATCAATCGGCATTTATCTGCCTTGGAAACACGAGATGATCCTGAATCAATTCCTTTGACAATGAAGGGTCTGTTTAATGAACATCACTTAATATGAAAAACTAACGAGAGCAGCTATAATTCAAACAAAGACAGTGGTAGTGATGGGAGCTCCGGCTCTTTTCAGTGAGTCAGATCATTTGGCTCGGCTCACAAATGCGAATCGAGTTTTTCAAACATTCAGGCGAAAGGAAAAGATTTTGATTCAATTACACTCCAACAGTAAGGGAATTGACAACATTCACAAAGGAAGGGCTCTTATGTTTCGAGTCGACTCATAAGGTTCAGAGAAAGGATCCGAGAGAAAAAAAAAAAAAAAAAAGAGTCGACGACTCGTTCGAGAATGACATGCCGCTCCTCTTACCTGTAACTCCTCGATTTTGGACAGGTAATACTGCCGGAGACCTGAACCTCCTTTACTGTCCTCCAACTCCATCTGAGAGAAACACAGAGCAAGATAGCAGAAATCACATCAACAACTCATTCTGCATTTTACCCAGCGTGAAAATCCCTTAAGCTCTAGCTAGCTAGCTAACATAGCTAGATAAAAGAGCGCAAATATTAAAGCTAACAATGACAGTGCAGCTATATTTATGAAAAATACTGTAGCAAAGTACGCACATTATTTGTTTCGTTCTCAAACAATTAAATTAGGAATTAAAGCAACAAACCTAAAGCCAACACCTATGACTAGCATTTTTCTTACGTTAGCAAGCTAACCATTCTATCCTTCCTACCCGTATTATAACAAGTCCCGCTACATGGGCTAGGATTGACCACTTAGGTCATGCACTGGCCAATCAGAGATAGTTATCTGGAAAAACTATCCAATCCTAGTAGAGAAGGCGGGATATGTCAGAATACAAGTGAGGAAAGAACCACTTTCAGCGAGCAATAACAATGAGACAGCAAACTGAACTCTATTTACAGAAAATGATATTAAAAAACACGACTTTTCTCTTTTGACTACACAACACCGAATATCCATCGAAATGTCTTTTGGGTAAATATAACAAAAATACCACATACATCATTACAACGAAACTACGACTTGTTTCATTCGGAGGAGTCAGAACTTACATGATCAACTCCGTCGAGCGCCATCTTGAAAACGTATGATAATTTCCGCTGGATTCTTACGTAGTTCCTGTCTTTGTCGTTATTGTTGTATAGACTTTTCCTTTTCTTCTTAAAAATATATATAAAACCATTAATTACATTAGCAATAATATGTAAATAAAAAAGTTACAAGCGTTCCATTAATCATTAACGAATTAATTAATACTTTTAAAACGTATTTTTTTAATTAAAATAAAGTAGAATTTCTGAAAATTAAATATATCGACATGAAAGAATATAAAATATTTTAAATTTAACTTTATAGTTTGTCACTTTCAGGAAAACATTACAATTTTTTTTTTTTTTACTCATCCTGTACTAGTCTTGTGTTTGTCTAATTAAATGCTCTCTATAACATATGTCCCGCCCACAGGGGCGTGTTTTGATCAACAGTAGCAACTCCTTAGCAATAAACCTTGTTCATCAGTGTGTTTCTGGCTGTCGCTTTGCTACTGTTAGGTATGTTTAGATTCAGAGAGGTGTGTGTTGCATCTACAACTGTTGTGTAAATTATTCATGCACTTTGACATGACATCACGCCAAGTTCCTACTTCAAAAGAAAATACATCACCATACAGAATCAACTCGTTAATTATAATAGAATACTATTGAAATCACAACTGAATGCTTAAACACACTCACCGGTCACTTTAATAGGAACTTGTTCTTGATTCTAAGATTCCTGTTCTTGGCTGGCAGGAGTGGAACCCAATGTGGTCTAATGCTGTTGCATGCTGAGATGCTTTTCTGCTCACCATGGTTATAAAAAGTGATTATATGAGTTACTATCTCCTTCCTGGCAGCTCAAACCAATCTGGCCATTTTCCTCCATCCTCTTATCAACAAGGTGTTTGTTTCCACCCACAGAACTGTTGCTCACTTCATGTTTTTTTGTTTTCTGCACCATTCTGTGTAAACTCTAGAGACTGTTGTGTGTGAAAAGCCCAGGAGATCAGCAGTTTCTGAAGTACTCAAACCAGTCCATCTGGCACCAACACCCATGCCACGGTGAAAGTCACACAGATCACAATTTTTCCCATTCTGATGTTTGAAGTGAACATTGACTGAAGCTCTCGATTTGTAGCTACATGATTTTATACAATGGGCTGCTGTCAAGGGATTGGCTGATTAGATAACTGCATAAAACACCAGGTAGAGGGGTGTTCCTAATAAAGTGGCCAGTGAGTGTATATTGTTAAGTGATCACAATCCTGACTAGTAGTGAATTTTAACACTTAAAAAAATAAATAAATAAACAGCAGTGCTGAGGAATGACACAAGCTCGTAACATCAGGAAAGCGTAAGTCAACACCAAGATTTATGAGTTACACCGGATCAGCTAGACTGGTACCAAAATCCAGAATTGTGACACCCAAAGGCATTTTTGAGACAAAGTCGGCAAACAGTCTTATTTTGTCAATTTGGGTGTGCCGAATTCAAATCTGCAATATGCCGAGCTCTATCTGACCTCTGTTGACCTCTAGAGGTCATTGAACTTTGGGCCTGTAAACGTCTCAGCTGAACCCAGTTTCTCAGCTTTCTAAGGAATGAAATGTACTAAAATGATTAATGAAGTTAGCAAATGGCCTTGTTTGTTAAATGTTTGGGTGCTGAATTCATTTTTCATTTGTAAAACGACATATGACCTCTGATAACCTCAAGGTCATTAAACTTGGCCTATAGGCCTATGCATTTAACGGCATTTTTAAACTGACTTTACTCCCCCAAAAAGAATATGAACAGACAAAAAACAAATAGAAAGGAACAAATACAACATTAAATGCCAGTCCATGTATGTGACTTACTTTTCACAATGAGAATGCCTAGGCGATCACCTTACATAACATTGCATTACATTTAGCGGTTATTGTTTATACAAAGTGACTGAAAAAAGAACAGATTCAGCAGCATACAAAATGTGGGGGCATACAGGGTATACAGGTTAATCAGGGTTAGTATATATGAGAGTTTTTTTCTTTGTTGTTTGTTTTTTGTTTTGAACGGGGTAAAACCTTTACAAAAAACAAACAACAAAGAAAAAAACTCTCATATATACTAACCCTGATTAACCTGTATACCCTGTATGCCCCCACATTTTGTATGCTGCTGAATCTGTCCTTTTTTCAGTAGCTTTGTATAAACAATAACCGCTAACTATAATGCAATGTTATGTAAGGTGATCGCCTAGGCATTCTCATTGTGAAAAGTAAGTCACATGTACATGGACTGGCATTTAATGTTGTATTTGTTCCTTTCTATTTGTTTTTTGTCTGTTCATATTCTTTTTGGGGGAGTAAAGTCAGTTTAAAAATACCGTTAAATGCATAGGCCTATTGAGGTTTTTCACCTGACGTCACAGGGTCACGTGACGCCCCAGTGTCCGCCATTTTGAAGGTCAAGTTACATACTAACGCTGCAGACAGAGAGGGAGAACCAGCTTAAAAAAAAAAACGTGTTACAGACACCGGATCCAGTGTAAATAGCTGCCGGAGCGTGCTCTGACTTGCTCCCCCTCAAATTAAGCAGCGCGCTCCGGCTTGCTCCCGGAGTGCTCCGTCCGAGGTTCCGGAGCGCGCTCCGGCTTGCTCCCCCTCAAATTAAGCAGCGCGCTCCGGCTTACTCCCCCTCAAATTAAGCAGCGCGCTCCGGCTTGCTCCCGGAGTGCTCCGGCCGAGGTTCTGGAGCGCGCTCCGGCTTGCTCCCCCTCAAATTAAGCAGCGCGCTCCGGCTTACTCCCCCTCAAATTAAGCAGCGCGCTCCGGCTTGCTCCCGGAGTGCTCCGGCCGAGGTTCTGGAGCGCGCTCCAGCTTGCTCCCCCTCAAATTAAGCAGCGCGCTCCGGCTTGCTCCCCCTGAAATTAAGCAGCGCGCTCCGGCTTGCTCCCGGAGTGCTCCAGCCGAGGTTCCGGAGCGCGCTCCGGCTTGCTCCCCCTCAAATTAAGCAGCGCGCTCCGGCAGCTATTTACACTGGATCCGGTGTAAATAGCTGCCGGATCATAATTACAGTAAACTAGTAAATACAGTAAAGGAAAAACTTGAGACTGAAAGGTTTTAACAGTCATCCAAATGACTGAACGTAAACATTGCTACAGTAACATACTAGCTATGTTGTTGACATTAGCTAGTGCTAACAGCTAGCTGCTAGTACACTGCTACAACACAGACACCGACCCTAATAATACAGTTCTTGGTCATTGCCTGGTAACAGCAAATTTATAACGGGCCATGTCTCAACAGACTAAGAAGTTATTTCAATGACATTTAATAACATTTTGTTTATCCTGAGGACCGAAAGTAAATGAAAATGTGAACAAACCTTAGCTGTAATAAGATGGCGACCACCGGCTCCAGGGACGACCCACTGATGTAGGCATGTTACCCAGCCTGACACAAAATATTTGTAGGCATACAAACTCTTATACGCTTTCAGATCAATACCTGTGTATTTGATACTATTGATCACAACATACTGCTATATCGACTTGAACACTGGGTTGGATTGACTGGTAAAGTTATCAATTGGTTAAATTCATACTTAAAAGATAGAAGCTTCTCTGTTACCCTGGGAAATTGTTTCTCAACGTCAATGTCCTTGACCTGTGGTGTCCCCCAGGGGTCGATTCTTGGACCATTACTTTTCAACCTTTATATGCTCCCACTTGGGCAAATTATCAATAAAAATTCAATTTTGTATCACTGCTATGCAGATGACACCCAAATTTATTTTGCTCTATCACCTAATGATTATGCCCCCCTTGAATGTCTCTACCAGTGTATCAATCAAATCAATAGCTGGATGTCACAAAATTTTCTTCAGCTGAACACAGATAAAACAGAAGTAATTCTATTTGGAAAAAAAGATGAAATACTCAAGATTACCACTATTCTTGACACAAAATGGATGAAAACTAAAGAAATGGTTAAAAATCTTGGTGTTTTCATTGACAGTGAGCTAAACTTTGACAGTCACATGAAAGCAATCACTAAAACGGCATTTATCACCTAAAAAACATTTCCAAACTAAGAGGACTTATGTCAAAAAATGATCTGGAAAAACTAATACATTCCTTCATCTCTAGTAGGGTTGATTACTGCAATGGCCTTTTCACAGGCCTGCCAAAAAAGACCATCAAACGACTTCAGCTGGTTCAAAATGCAGCGGCTAGGGTTCTCACACGAACAAAAAGAACAGAGCACATTACTCCAATTCTAAGGTCCCTTCACTTGCTTCCAGTAAGCTACAGAATTGACTTTAAAGTATTGCTGCTGGTATACAAATCTCTAAATGGTACAGGGCCCAATTACCTCTCTGATATGTTGCAGCGGCCTAACCCAATCAGATCTACCAGATCAAAACAGAAAAATTTACTATTAAAACCAGTTGTTAAAACAAAGTATGGTGAAGCAGCTTTTAGCTACTATGCAGTACAGCTATGGAACCAACTGCCAGAGGACATTAAAAATGCTCCTGCTGTTGGCAGTTTTAAATCTAGGTTAAAGACCAAGCTGTTTTCAGATGCTTTCTGTTAAATAATTAATATTGTCTTCTTTTTTTATAATCTTTACTTTCTCTGCATGTTTTAAATTTACTTTAATTTTAACTTTATTCTGTTTTATTACAGTCAATGAAAATGTCCAGATGACATTTATGAAAATAATTTTATTCATAAGCTATGAAATCATGTACTAGAAGCTTACAGATCAATATACTGACATTTAACTCGAGATGAATAAACAAAAAATCACAATTGTTGTGAGCTTTGATAATGTACAGTCCGAACAAAATGGATACCCTGTAATTGGAAAGTTGCAGCTTCAGTACCGAGTATTGTCCCCACCAACAGCAATACAAGCCGTCAGTCTGCGACGCATACTGCGTATCAAACGGCGAATCCTGTCTTGTGGAATGGCCTGCCACTCCTCTTGAAGATCCTGGATCAGTTGACCTCTGTTCATGGGACGAGGAACACAGTTCTGGATCTGAACACCAAGGTGATCCCATAAATGCTCAATGGGATTGAGATCAGGTGAATACACAGGCCATGGCAGGGTTTGGACATTCAATCGACGCCCAACTTCTGAAAAACTTAGGCCGGCTTGCACCATGCCGAGGGCCCGCCCTCTGTCATCTTGATTTAATCGTGGCATCTTGGACATAAGGAATACAAAAGTCGGCTTTTTCATGGCCTTAATAAAGGCTATCCAACCCATCCTTTCAACCGTGTACAAATTTTTGTTTTTCTCCAAAACAGCACTTTGAGCTGATTCCTAAAGACCACTCCCTGAAGACTATTGAAAAATGTTTGGATTGAGGAGAACTCATTAATGACTTCTGTGCACGCTATTCAATTTAAACATCTCAAAACAAACATTTCCCCAACTCCGTATTGCATAATATGTTGAATTATTGACCTGGACTTTTTCATTGACTGCCAGTGTAATTTTATTTCTCTATTGTTTACTGTTTTTGTTTTTACTTCTGTAAAGCACATTGAACTGCCATTGTGTATGAAATGTGCTATATAAATAAACTTGCCTTGCCTGTATGGCGATGGGTTTTTAACGACATAGGTATACAGATCATGTGGGCCGAAGTCAGGTAAAGACGAGGGCTTCGTGTACTTCCGTACGTCAGTGAACAATCCTGGTGGAAGTAGGTAAACGTCGTTCTCTAAGCCTGCTAACCTCAATTTTTGCAAATACCTCTCCCTCTGCTCGCCCTGTAAATGCCCTACGTCGCTGGATAGTGAAGGTGTTTTCTGCATCTCGCTCCTTTTTCTTTTATGTTTTTCGTTTGTTGCCTTCCTCGCATTCAAACTGATTCGAGCCGTGACGTCCAAAATGGCAGCATCACATGACTTGGTCACGTGGGTGAAAAACCTCAATAGGCCAAGTTTAATGACCTTGAGGTTATCAGAGGTCATATGTCATTTTATAAATGAAAAATGAATTCAGCACCCAAACATTTAACAAACAAGGCCATTTGCTAACTTCATTAATCATTTTAGTACATTTCATTCCTTAGAAAGCTGAGAAACTGGGTTCAGCTGAGACGTTTACAGGCCCAAAGTTCAATGACCTCTAGAGGTCAACAGAGGTCAGATAGAGCTCGGCATATTGCAGATTTGAATTCGGCACACCCAAATTGACAAAATAAGACTGTTTGCCGACTTTGTCTCAAAAATGCCTTTAACTCCTTAAATAAGCACTTTTTTGAATTTTGGTACCAGTCTAAGCTGGTTTGGCCAGACAGCAGCATCTCCAATCAGGATGATCCATGTAGTGGAGGGAGTGTGTAGGTGTGGGGGAGCACTTTCTCTCCTGTTTGTTACAGTATTGCAGGAATCCCACTGGCCAGATATGATCCTGTCATTTCAAAATGATCCACAAATAACAAAAGGAAGAACACTGATGCCTTTGTTAAGGCGTTTTATTGTAAAAAGAAAAAAAGCTTTTAAAAAAAGTATAAAAAGTACAGATCACAAATCAAAAACTACAAAATAGAACATGCTCTTTAACATTTAAAAATCAAACTTTCATTCAACAGATTATTTAAAAAAAAGTACATAAAAAATGGCACATTTAATACAGGAAGTTGTACTAACTGTAATAAAGTCACAGGCCAGGGTTTAAAAATACTTGTTAAAAAAATAATAATAATGGTGGTTTTGAACTTGTATGGTTCATCCAGGGCAAAATTCAAAATTTATACACATTTTTCCACACAGCTCAAATGTCAGCGATCAACCAGAATCAGCCTGCTTTAGAAGTTACATACAGGTACTAAGATTTCTCATGAGAACAAAATAAAGAGACACTGGACTGCCCACAACCAATAAACAGCAGTCCGTCATGGCCACAAGAGACAAACTACAAGTGTACATGGTGTTCACAGGATGTGTGTGGTTTATGTGACTAATTTATTTATTCTGGAAATCAGTACCAACTAAATTCATGACAAAATATAGCAGGGAGTTACAAATATAAACTGCAGGAAGTAGCACTTTGAGTAAACATGGTTGGCTGTTAATAAAGTCAGTCAAAGTTCCACTTCCTGCAGCTTTCACAAGGTGTATTTCTATGTATTGTTGTTCTCGTCAGGTTTTGGTGCTTTTATTACTCATTTGTTATTCACTCACTTACTGAACATGTAAAGCTTTTTGCCCCAAAGCTTAATTTCCCTCTACTTATTTGTGAAATACTTCAATCTTTCAGAAACAGTGGACACAAATCTCTGAACCTGTAGCTGTCTTTTTTTTTTTGTTTTTTTGGAAATTTGTGAACAAAATTACAAATCATGCCACTTGAATACATCAAGTTACACACAAAAACAAACAAACAAAACATCCACAGCATTTTGGCATGATGATAAATGACTGACAATAAAAGGTGCGCGTTCAAAGTAAATGTAGAAATTTGACTTTAGCCCAAACAATCCCTTTAAGTGTCCATGTTATATAAATCATATCTCCTCCTGAGTCGATCTGACCGCGGAACTTCTATACTTTTATATACAGAATGTAAGAAGCTGAAACCAGAGCAAAAGCACAAACTAAAACACAGTATGGCTTTAATATCGCTGAAGCGCTGTTGTCGGGTTTGTTAACAAGGCAACAAGTTGTTAAACTCAGACCTGCACAGAAGTGCAAGAAATGTAAACAATGTTAAATTATTTGAGTCCTTGAATTAGTTAATCATTTCTATGCTTTGGTTCATAAGAATTAGAATAGAGCCGGGGGGGGGTGTCTGCGCTACGGATGGACGTCTTTAAAGCGTTATCTTTTATGATACCGTGCTGTGCATAAGTTTTCACCCTCTTTCCCCCCTTGTAACTTTTCCACATTATGTAATACTGAAATGTACTTAATTGGCATGTCATGGATTTACACAAAATAGTCCATAATGTTAGTGTGTGTTTTACCAATTTATTTACAAAAAAAAAAAGGTGATTGCAAAAATTGCTCTAAAATCCCTAAATTAGTCCTGGTGAAACCATTAGATCAGTGGAGTTGATTTGTGTGCAATTAAGACATCCCAAGATCTCCATACACACACACACACACACACACCTGGAGGAATCCAGCGTTTTTCCACATAAACACCAAGGAGTTGTCAAAACAGCGCCAGGACAAAGTTCTGGAAAAGTATCAAGGGTGTGGTTTTAAAAATATTACACAAGATCCCAAAACTTCAAAAAACTTTTTGTGAGGAAATGCAGCACTGCTCATCACCCCGAGAACACCATTTTCCATTGTGAAGCATGGTGGTGGGACCATTATGTTGTGGGGATGCTTTTCATGAGCAGGAACGGAGAAACTGGTCATGGCTGAAGGCAAGAGGATGGATCCAAATAAAGGCAACAATTTTTATTGTAGAATATTATGCAAACTATTCTGACTTTCCCCCCTTTTCAATACTATATTTTGTGTATTTAAGGTCCATTTCATTTCCAGATATTAACATAATGTGGAAAAGTTCATTGGAGGGGAGGCACTGCATTTCCTATCACCATCTACAGTATTACTGTAAGATGCACACTTTATTAAATGAGTGAAAATTAACCAAAATTAGGGAACAATTGTATTTGAACTGGACACAACAAGCAATATATACTCAAAGTAGCTGATTTCCTGACTCTCGTTGAGTACCACATTAAAACTAAAGATTGTGCATAAGGGACAGAAAACAAACAAACAAACCTTAAAAAGTCTTCTCCAGGCTTCCATACCGTTCTCTTTACCCAATCACTGATCATGTTTCAAGTCTCAATCTACCTAGTGCTCTTAAGCAAAAATGGGAACATGCAGTTATCTCCGACGCAGAAATCCGGCTAAAGTAATCCAGCTCTCTGGTCGGAATAATCAGGATTAGTAAACCTGGTACGTCATCTGATCTTGGACGTGTTAAGCAACGTCCAGGGAAGAGGAATCAGACTTCCTCTTTACATTTAAGGCTATGTAACATCAGTGAGAAATGGTTTACACTCCTACCTGCTGTTTATAAAATAGACGTTTGTGTTCTCTCACTGTTATGTCTGGCACAGTGATGCTAAACACACACACACACACACACACACACACACACACTGTAAACATGACATTTTGGGTCAAGTCTCCTAATCAGAGACACCTGCATAAAACTCCATCTTCCATTTTGGCAAAAATAAGAAACAAGGCATTTATGGCTTAAAAGCGTGTTTAAAAAAAAAAAAAGGCAGCCTCCCCAACCAACACGCACTCCAAATTTATACCAAAAGAAAGGCAATTACACACTAGGATGTGAAAAATAAGGGGGGGGGAGCTTTAATTCATGAAAATATTCCAATAGTGAGAAATCCATGACCTGAGGAAATCTCACGTCAAACTTTAATTAAAAAAAAAAAAAATGCATAATATGACTCGCAGCACATATTCAATGTGGTGTCTTCAGATACAGACCTCGAAATCGAAGCCTCCATCCAAAATGTTTCCTCTGGGGTTTAGGTGAGGCGGATCCCGAGTACCTGCTCCAGCTCCTGTCTCCTCTGCTGGACCTGAGAACCACCGAAGAGAAGAAATTTGTTTGTTTATTTATTTATGGAAAGAGTCTCCAGTGTGAGCACTTTGTTACAAATCACACAAAGCTGTAACTCTTTCGAAATGGGAATGTCTTCAGGACAGACGAGTTTACACTTTGCGGTTTCTCACACCACACTTTTGTTGATTTAAAAAGTTTCTAATTAAAATGTTTAAAGGAACTGCTTATAATTTTTTTTACACCCTCTGCTGCCTAAAAGGTGAACTGCAATAAAGACATTCACAACCCTGCACTTACTCGGTGCATGATTTGCCTTTTAAGGAAAGGCCTGGAAAAATCAAAACACACCCTTGAAAGTACTGCATTCAACAGCACAGTGAATTGTGAAGCACAGGATTTCTGGGTTATCTCTGAAATAATACAATTATTACAGATCCAGGGACCCTTTTAAACTTTACAGACTGCACCTTTAATTTTAGATTTGAGCTACATTAGTTTACAATCATAAAAAGTCGGACTTATTTTAACACCAGAGATATCCATTCATATTAAAGTTTAAGGTCAAGTTAGCAGCTGTGGCTACATCAGGAAGAGATCACCACTGTCAGAACACGTACCTTGGAGAATATGTAGCGACCCACGGCCTCTTGGATCCAGGGTGCCTGGTAGAACTCACTCTTCCTCTCCTCCTCTGGGTTCCCGGCGGTGTCTGTCATCAGCTGAATAAAACACACACACACACCCTAAAGCAGTGCCAAGTCAGACCAAATGACTTTTTAATGAAAACCAGTCCCAATTTCACGAGCTCAGTGGCTGAATAACTGAGCTCTTGGCTTGACATTTCACATTTTCAAAACCATCTCTATAACACCACGGTTACAGCCCAACACTATGGGACTAATTATCGCCATAGCGACAATATTACAAACTAATCCTATGGATAAGTCATATTTGTTGTCTGAAATTTGTTTCTTTGCTTTTGCACTGAAGGCTAATTTTTCTTCACCATCAGCTTTCTGTTACAATACGTTCTTGGAGGCAGGGTTTAGGTCAATCAATCACAATAAATCTAAATAAATGTCAACATTAATTTTTTAATGATTCTTCAAACTATTCCTTAAAAATATTTCCCAGTCATTGATGTGCAATATCCAAAAAGTATAAAGGGTACAAAACGCGTACATCTCTTTACAAACACATACAAGGTGCAAGGAAATCCATAGTAAAATCGCGAATGCACACCTGCACATAGTCACAAAAACGCATGCAACACAGGTCCCAATGTTCACAGCAGCACATCATGCAGCATACTGTTTAGTCCCAATCCTGTGAGTTCTCATCACATTATGAGTGTGGAAATTACCTTACTTTTACCAGTAAACACAGTCAAGAGTTCTACTGTTGATATTTTTTTTTTTTAATGATTTGTCTTCACCAAGTGTTTAAGTGATCTCTGATCACACTCAGTCAGGATTTTTCCCCAAATACATTTCTTCTCTGAAGTTGACGGTTCATCACTATCCTTCAGGGTTTTTCATAATGATGTGTTGGCCAGTTTTTAAACTCAATTCCAGTACTCTCATTAGTTGTTTTCTTTGCTTGATACAGGCCAATAATTTGACCTTCTGAAACACAGTAATATCTTTTCCACGAACACATATCAGGATACGTCTTCCGACATGTTTGTTTAAGAAAGGAAAAGCTGCTCACTGATTCAGTTAGTTAAAAGAACTGTTGCCAGCTGAAACAATCACTGCAGTAATTATCCAATCAAAAGCTCAAGTATTTGCTTATTTATAGCCAAATGGCAATTTTTTGGGGGGCCAGACAGTGTATTATTTATTATATTAATAGTATAATATTTACCAATATACAATACCAGTATCTCATTCATCTCATTATCTCTAGCCGCTTTATCCTTCTACAGGGTCGCAGGCAAGCTGGAGCCTATCCCAGCTGACTACGGGCGAAAGGCGGGGTACACCCTGGACAAGTCGCCAGGTCATCACAGGGCTGACACAGACACAGACAACCATTCACACTCACATTCACACCTACGGTCAATTTAGAGTCACCAGTTAACCTAACCTGCATGTCTTTGGACTGTAGGGGAAACCGGAGCACCCGGAGGAAACCCACGCGGACACGGGGAGAACATGCAAACTCCACACAGAAAGGCCCTCGCCGGACCCGGGGTTCGAACCCAGGACCTTCTTGCTGTGAGGCGACAGCGCTAACCACTACACCACCGTGCCGCCCCAATACCAGTATATTCCTTAAATAAAAAAAGTTTAGTACATTTAGTAATTTATTCCAATACCATCCAACATGGCCTGGAGTGTGTTATTCCACTTGTAAGTAGAGTTGGGTACTATGCGATCGGTATCTCTCAGACTGAATTGTAAAGCAGATTTCAGTGCCACTTCAATGCACTCTGGTAAAGCTGGCTTTTTACTCAACATTCTCTCCACTCAGCGAAAGTTTTTATTCACACTATATTATACTCCATTCTTTCTAATAAAGAACAACCTAATTTAATAGAACTTTAGCAATTTTAATAAAATACATGTGCTCCGAAACAGATGTTACAGGCAACATAAGCATCACTACACCTCACATACCATCACTAGTTAACATTACACTTGCTCTGATGGCAGCAGATGCCTACTGTTTGCTAGTAGCTACCATAAATATGCTGTGGGTGGTAAAAAAAGAGCAACTGGACCTGTGTTTCAACCTGAGATGTCGACAATCCAACATTATCCCCACTAGCCTACACCTGTATTCAACCGTCAAAGGACACAGGGCTGAAATAATCCTCCAGAAAGTCCAGAAGCAGCTTCTCAACGAGAGAGTGAGACAAGTACATTTCACCATCGATGCTCTCCAGAACAGGACTGAACTGATGTTTGAAGAGTCGACAGTACTTCTTCCCAGTGAAGTTTTGGAACGAGTCTCTGAGTTCGCTGAGAAGGCACATATTTCACAACATACCAAAAGCAAAAACGACAGATGCGCAAATTTCAAACATTGCTGTCTAAAACCACCTCCTCCAGCAAGACAGAAGTGCTGACTTGGAGGAAGAAAGCTGACCAGGCTACACAACCAGACATAGATGAGAAATGGGTGAAAAACTTATCCAACAGGGTACTCACCCAGCCAGAGAAAGATGTTTTATCCAAGGGACTTAACTTTGCAGTTTCACCAGAGCAGATACCAGTGCTAGACCTCATCACAGTCACAGAGTCAGCCATCAGAAACAACAATCTGACCAACACAGAGGCAGAACAACTTAGACTGAAGATATCAGCTGCTCTGTCCAGTGCGAAAGCACCCCCCTCCAACCTCACCAGCCAAGAAAGGAGGGCTCTTACATTGCTTCAAAGAGACTGGAACATCGCCATCCTTCCTGCTGACAAAGGGAGATGCACAGTAGTGCTAAACACAGCGGACTAGCACTCCAGGATGACCGGTCTCCTCAGCGACACAACCACCTATGAAACCTTGAGGCAGGACCCCACCAGTTGTTACAAAAAGAAAAGTTGTTAGCTGCCTGCAACAACTAGAAAAGGACCAAGCCATCAACCGATCTCTGTACTACAGATTATACCCTGGGGAAGCCATTCCGCTCATATACAGACTCCCCAAGATTCACAAGGAAGGAGCTCCACTCAGACCTATCATCAGCAGTATAAACTCTGTCACCTATAACATTGCCAAACACCTAGCCACCATCCTGGCTCCTCTTGTTGGGAATACGCCACAGCACGTCAAAAACTCCCAAGATATAGCTACTAAAGTTGCAGACCTCAAACTAGACTCAGATGAAACCATGGTTTCCTACGATGTCACTTGTCTTTTCACCTGCATTCCCACCACAGAAGCAGTCAAATCTGTTAGAAAACGACTTCTTCAAGACAGCACCTTACTGGATAGAACAAACCTCACCACGGACCAGATTTGCACCCTGCTTGACCTCTGCCTGACTACCACTTATTTCCAGTTTAATGAAAGTTTCTACAGACAGAAGCATGGATGCACCATGGGCTCACCGGTGTCCCCTATTGTGGCCAATCTTTACATGGAGGAAGTGGAACATAAAGCTTTGACCACTTTTTCAGGAGTTACTCCCAGCCACTGGTTCAGATACAGTGGGGCAAAAAAGTATTTAGTCAGCCACCAATTGTGCAAGTTCTCCCACTTAAAAAGATGAGAGAGGCCTGTAATTTTCATCATAGGTACACTTCAACTATGAGAGAGAATGGGGGAAAAGAATCCAGGAAATCACATTGTAGGATTTTTAATGAATTAATTGGTAAATTCCTCGGTAAAATAAGTATTTGGTCACCTACAAGCAAGCAAGATTTCTGGCTCTCACAGACCTGTAACTTCTTTAAGAGGCTCCTCTGTCCTCCACTCGTTACCTGTATTAATGGCACCTGTTTGAACTCGTTATCAGTATAAAAGACACCTGTCCACAACCTCAGTCACACTCCAAACTCCACTATGGCCAAGACCAAAGAGCTGTCAAAGGACACCAGAAACAAAATTGTAGACTGCACCAGGCTGGGAAGACTGAATCTGCAATCGGTAAGCAGCTTGGTGTGAAGAAATCAACTGTGGGAGCAATTATTAGAAAATGGAAGACATACAAGACCACTGATAATCTCCCTCGATCTGGGGCTCCACGCAAGATCTCACCCTGTGAGGTCAAAATGATCACAAGAACGGTGAGCAAAAATCCCAGAACCACACAGGGGGACCTAGTGAATGGCCTGCAGAGAGCTGGGACCAAAGTAACAAAAGGCTACCATCAGTAACACACTACGCCGCCAGGGACTCAAATCCTGCAGTGCCAGACATGTCCCCCTGCTTAAGCCAGTACATGTCCAGGCCCGTCTGAAGTTTGCTAGAGAGCATTTGGATGATCCAGAAGAGGATTGGGAGAATGTCATATGGTCAGATGAAACCAAAATAGAACTTTTTGGTAAAAAGTCAACTTGTCATGTTTGGAGGAGAAAGAATGCTGAGTTGCATCCGAAGAACACCATACCTACTGTGAAGCATGGGGGTGGAAACCATGCTTTGGGACTGTTTTTCTGCAAAGGGACCAGGACGACTAATCCGTGTAAAGGAAAGAATGAATGGAACCATGTATCATGAGATTTTGAGCGAAAACCACCTTCCATCAGCAAGGGCATTGAAGATGAAACGTGGCTGGGTCTTTCAGCATGACAATGATCCCAAACACACCGCCCGGGCAACGAAGGAGTGGCTTCGTAAGAAGCATTTCAAGGTCCTGGAGTGGCCTAGCCAGTCTCCAGATCTCAACCTCAGAAAATCTTTGGAGGGAGTTGAAAGTCCGTGTTGCCCAGTGACAGCCCCAAAACATCATTGCTCTAGAGGAGATCTGCAGGGAGGAATGGGCCAAAATACCAGCAACAGTGTGTGAAAACCTTATGAAGACTTACAGAAAACATTTGACCTCTGTCATTGCCAACAAACGGTATATAACAAAGTATTGAGATGAACTTTTGTTATTGACCAAATACTTATTTTCCACCATAATTTGCAAATAAATTCTTTAAAAATCAGACAGTGAGATTTTCTGGATTTTTTTTTTCTCATTCTGTCTCTCATAGTTGAGGTATACCTATGATGAAAATTACAGGCCTCTCATCTTTTTAAGTGGGAGAACTTGCACAATTGGTGACTGACTAAATACTTTTTTGCCCCACTGTATGTGGATGACACCTGGGTTAAAATCAAAACCCATGAGGTGGAAGCCTTCTCTAAGCACATCAATGCAGTGGATATCAACATCAATTTCACTCGGGAGGACGCCAGTGGGAATAAGCTAGCCTTCTTGGATTGTGATGTACACATTAGACAAGACAGAAGCCTTAGCATCGAGGTCTACCAGAAACCCACCCACACACAGACCAGTACCTACTCTTCAACTCTCACTACCCACTGGAACACAAATTTGGGGTCATTAGGACCTTGCAAAACAGGGCTCAGAACATTCCTACAACGGTAGAGGGAAAAGAGAAGGAGCAGAATCACATCAAGAAAGCACTTCAGAACTGCAGGTATCCCAACTGGTCTTTCTTCAAGAGCAGAAAAAGGAACATAATGGACAAGGAGGATAACAGGAACAAATGCAAGAACATTGTCATTCCCTACATTTCTTGTCTATCTGAGAAACTCAGAAGGATCTTCTACAAACACATCATTCCGGTACATTTCAGACCCAGTAACACCCTGAAGCAGAAACTGATCCACCCTAAGGACAGAATAGCCAGACACAAACAGGACAATGTAGTGTATGCAATTCAGTGCAGTGAGGAATGCACAGACTCATATTGGCGAAACAAAACAACCGCTTCACAGGCGCATGGCTCAACACAGGAGAGCCAGTTACTCAGGCCAGGACTCTGCTGTCTATCTTCATCTTAACAACAAAGGACACTCATTTCAGGATTGCAACATGCGCATTTTAGCCAGAGAGGATTGTTGGTATGAGTGAGGAGTTAAAGAAGCCATTTTTGTCAACCTGGAACGGCCATCACTGAACAGAGATGGGGGTCTAAGACATAATTTATCAGCCACCTACAATGCAGTCCTTGGTACACTTCCCAGACAACTGAGGCTACATCCACACGACAACGGCAATGAGATGTTATTTAAAAAATATCGCGTCCAAATAGGCAACGATCAGTAAAATATCAGGTCCATATGGCAACGCAACGCTTGCTGAAAACAATGCAATACACATGCCACACCTCTAGGGGCACTGTAAGACGGTCCCTTTGGAGACACCAGAACAATAGAAGTAAGGACACATGTGCATAAACTTATGCGCGAGACTTCATATTAGCCACAAAGTCAGGAAAATCTGTTCGTAAAATTACGTTATAATGACCAAATACAAAGAAAAGTATTTTTCCAGTCTCACCTGTGAAAGGTAATCCCATGTGATCTCGTTTGGATGGTAAACCTGTTGGTACAGTTAAACGCAGCACATGAATGAGGCATCTTTATTCTCCGCTTTGACCTATCCAATATGGCGGCGAGGATGATGTATGATTCTACGCGGAAGGCGGCGTCTTTAGGCCGAATCCCATTTCACCCCTTGGACCAACCCCTTGGCCCTTCCCCTCCATTTTGCGCGTTCACGTGAAGGGGTAGGGGTATCCCAATCCCAGTTAACGCGGAGGGGTAGGGGAAGGGGGAGGGCTTCTGTACCCCTCCAAACGGAGATTTTCCTGGAGCAGACTCCGAACGAAGGGGTTTGAGTGATTTCCCACAATGCCATGCGGATTTCAGCGAGATTTCATGCGGATTTCATAAAGATGGCGGTTCCCGCGGCAAAAGATTGTCATAAATGTATTTTCTCCATTATTTACGTGTTTTAAGTTGTTATCCAGAGGAAACACGCCGCTTGATTCGCTTTCGAGCTGAGAATGAGCAGCGATTTCTGAAATCCAAGCTGCTGCTAAAAAGCTTTGGGAGTGAGTATTGTTTTCGGTTGCTTTACTGCGTACGTTTTGTTCTGTTATTCTCGCTTTTATTGTTTACATGAGTGTTCTGACACCTCATTCTGTCGGATGTGGTGCACGAAGCGCCAAAGATCTCCCATTCAGTGGTGTTAGTTAACAAATCACACCCTGCCAGCAGAGATTTCTGGCTCTGACTGTAGCGGCTGGTCGCAGCCAATGACGCATTTGGTTGCGTTTTGCTAACGTAAACGCTGACGGAGGTACGCGATGACGTATGCGATCGTTGAAGGGCTATCCCAATACGTAAGGGTTGAATTTCAAGCCCTATCCCTTGTAGCTCAGTTTCAAGGGGAAGGGCCAAGGGGAAGGCGGAGGGGAAGGGGTAGAAATTAGAATTGGGATTGGGCCTTAATGGTCCGGAATAAATTGAATGCTACACGTTGATGGATTAATTTGTTGTTCTACGCCCTTTTTGAGGAATGTATTGTAGGACTTAAACCAACATCTGAAGAGGTGAGATCGCTCCTTTTTTTCCCTATTTTTGCTGGCGGGATTGACTCTGCCCTAAGGGCTATTTTCTCTCTCTCTCTTTGCACCATTACACAATAAATATTCACAGTGAAAATATTTTGTAAGCGCATTTCATGAACCAAGTTATAGGATTTGTTGACAACTCGCATCGAGTTCGTTACACTTCTACCCGGCGTGAAGCACTGACAGTCATGTGGTTGTGACGTCATCGTAAACAAATCCGTTCTACTCATCCAGACGACTTCGCAATGGCAACATTGCCAGATCTTTCCACTCTGGAACCCGTTCTCAAAAAGATTGTGTTTTGGGCACCCAAAACGCCGGTGCCGTGTGGACGCCAGGCCTAAACGATAAGCAATTGTATCAGAGTCACCTGAATCCGTTGCCGTGTGGACAGGGCCTGAATGCACACCGAAACCCAGCTGTTTTCAGTGACTCTCAGGAGGACAGAGAGGACCAGCAATCCATTGATCACCCTAACAACTCTCGAGGCTGTTCACACCCAGCCCCCAGTGACCCACACCAACAGGATGGCTCAACGACACCTTAGGATTGCTTTTCATCCATGAGAGGATAAATACCTGATACTCCTTATTAGTCAGACAGAACCGAAGAAGCCTTTCGGATGAGAGGTGAAACGTCTTCAAGAATCTTCAAGCAAGTCCAGTTGCTCTCTTTTACCACCCACAGTTTACTATGACTGAGAATCTTCACAGACATACCATAAATATGGTTAAAATGTCTACATATTAGGTATGCAACGATTCACCCAATTCACAGTTTGGTTCTTTCACGATCTTGGGTTCACTATGTGATTTACCCATGATTATTAAAAAAAAAAAACACTAAGGAAATTCATTTATTTAATCACACACAAAAAAAGCAGCTTCATTTTTTAACAATTATTTACAAACGTTTGTAAAGGCTGGAGTAAAATATCCTATTAACTAAAATATTAATTTCATTAACAATAGTTTAAAAAGTTAATAACAAACAGACCTTTTCTTAATAACCATTTATGAACATTTGTGAAGGTTGTAGTCAGGTTTAAACACAACAAGCACCTCCATTTGTTTCCCTTTTCTTTGCCTGTAAAAAGAGAGCTTTTATTTCTTGTTCAATCACACAACAGCTCCTTCACATTTACAGCTTTTTTTGGTGCATTTTTGCAGCATTACAGCTGCGTTACTTCCGCCTGTAGTGACGTTAAGCGCATCCTCTCTATTGTATGTTATTGCACCCTCTGCTGTTTAAACACCACAAATTACAGCTTGGAAAAAACAGATTACACAGCCCAATACTATTCCTACTATCAAGTGGTTTATTTGTTATTTCCACAAAATTTTGAATCATCATAAATTCGTACTGCGATTTATCATCGCACAATACATCATTACATGCCTAGTATCGGAAAAAAAAAAAACCAGTACCAAACCCTACTCCTACCACAGAGATCTGCCAACGATTACAACAACTGTGGGTACCTTGAGGTCTCGGCTCTGAGACTTGAGCCAGTCCTGAATGAAGTCCTGAGGGTTGTTGCTGAAGCTCAGCATGAAGTCCCGCTGTGTCTTCAGCTGGTTTATTGACTCAATGGTTTCATGGATCTGATGAGCAACAAGAACGAATAATAAAAACAAACCTTCTTCGTGAGGAAACCGGGGTCCGATGCAACAGGATAAGCCAAGCTACCATATGGTGACTTGATCACATGATCATTAATGACTGGTTAAAAAACACACACCTTCATTTCCAGGGCTGCGATTTCCTGCTGGTTGGTGGTGGAGGACAAGAAGCTGCTCATCTGGCTCTTCAGCGGATCATCTACTTCTACGTCGATGTCAAAACATGCCATCTTCTTCTGGTCATTCGGGTCCACACTGTGCACAAGAAACAGTTTTTTGTTTTGTTATGACTCTTTGAAAACGTGAGGTGTAGGATTCGAGGTAAAAGCAGTATACATACACACCTGATGACGTGGTTGATGACAATAGGGTCTGGGTGCTGCAGTAGTCCTGCCAGCTTCATGGGGATCTCTGAGAATCTCATTCTGGAGCAGGCGAAGATCTGAAGTGAGACACTTGTGTTAGTCATTTGCTAACCAGTAGTTCTTGGTTACTTGTTACACTACATGTACCTGTCTGAAGTAGCGGTTGCAGTTGATGTATTCTTTCTCATGGCAGTCCTGCAGCTTGTTGTTCTTGATGTAGAGCCAGAGCGCCTGCATGATGCTGGCTCGGGTCTGAGTGTGAACACCCAGAAGACGCGCTAACCGCGGGTCCAGTTTGTACTGTGGTGGCTTTGAGAGGGAAACACAGAGGGAGGAACTGGCATCAACGCGTTACATCAGTACGATAACTGCCCTTATATGTATCAAGTACAGTGTGCCATGACCGTGGTCAAGCACTAGCTTCTCAACTAGATACCGGATGATCACAGCATATGTAATAAATTAAATTTGGATTTGTAAAAGCATTGGCACCATGTACGTGTTACCTGGTGGTCTAGCATGAGCAGCAGCGTGCATTTCACACTCACGTCTCCGGGCCGCTTCACCTGAAAACCATCCGTCTCCTGAGTGGTGGGCATCCTGTGCCACTGACAACCCAAACAGGAACACGTTTAAACAACACACTTCCCTGGTGAGTTTCCTATTATCTCCTAATATTTATTCATTTTTGTTTATTAGGGTCTTGCCCTCTCTGAACTGCCTTATACCTCCACCAGGTGGTTGTCTGGACCATACAGCTCCTTATCCAGCTCAATGACCAGGCTTTTAAAGAAGGAAGAAAACTTTCTCTTCTGTTTCCCGGGCTACGGATAAAGAGAGAGAGAGAGAAAACAGAAATGCAGTTCCTCTATTTTTTTTCCCTTCAGGTGGCTTGTGGCCGTGTGATTTCATGCCCACGTGTTTCACACCAAGTTTCAATTCTTTACTTTTTAACCCCTGTGAAGGCCTTCAAGCCAGGGCGTTGTCATCATGGGAAATTACCACAGAACATCTGGTTCTGAGAGTTGGCTGAGGGTACGGTGAGAGATGAACAGTTCCAAGATGTCACGAGCCGTTGTTTGACATTTCACTGCTATATTTGGATCATGATGCTCCGTGGTGACTCGGCTCTTTCAAACAACGAGCAACACCCGTTTTGAAACAGTCAGTCATTCTCCCTGAAAGTTACCTCACCTTTTATCATTCTTCAAAAGATTATCTAAAATGGTTTTGGTCAAGCAGAAAAAAAAAAAGTTAAAAAAAAAAAAAAGCATAACCATGCTTCGTTTGTAGCAAAGTATAAGCTAGCTAGCACTAGCTTATCAACTAGCAAATCTCACTGGTGTTAGATAGACTTTTACCTGGTTGCAATATGTTAAAATTGGATACATTTAAACAGGGTGTACAACTTGGAACCAACAACCACAACACTTTCACCATTCAAGTTGATAAAATCATGAAAATACTGACATTAGGTAACAGGGATATGTATACTGTACATAAGCTAGCTAATAACATAGGATAATGATTTAGAAAGCGGTCACAAAGGACGGAACGAAGGAAGGAAGGAAGGAAGGAAGGAGATGGTGACTGAAAACGAGGACAACAGTACCCAAAACATCAACATTTAACTCAGATGTAATGTTAAATTACTAAGAAAACACTCAGAACAACCAAAACTACACAGTAATTACTTTTAGCATCAACTATTGGCTGAAGATAGGCCCAACAATTTAGAAAGCTAGTACACAACAATAGAAACACAGTTACTGTGAAAACGAGACAGAAGTATCCAGAACATTAAGATTTACCTCAGATAGGATGTTAAATTTCTAATAACACACTCAAGACTAAAATTACACTAAACTTCTAATTAGCGTTCATGCCAAGTGTAACAGTACAGGTTTATATTAACATGCTCATTTGAATACCTTATTGTTTCTATAGGAACGGCTCTGTAACTTACATCCTCCAGGAGTTTGCCCTCCACTCTGAGCTCCCATGATGCCACTTTCTCGGACTCCTCCCCCTCAGGTTTGGCAGGTGTACAGGTGTTTGAGATGTAGATCCTCAGCTTACGCTTTTGCTTCAGGGACAAAAACAAGACAAAAATGAGACACAGCTCACTCACTGTTCAAACAAATGTTCAAGCTGTCATGTTCATCAAAGTATTGTGTCGTAGAAATGTCTGTGTGTCATTCATATTGCCTTTAAAAAAAACTCAAAATCACATCGGGCAGCACTGTCGCCTCACTGCAGGAAGGTTCTGGGTTTGAGCGCAGCAGTCGACGGGGGCCTTTCTGTGTGGCGTTTACATGTTCTCCCCGTGTCTGTGTGAGTTTCCTCCAGGTGCTCCAGTTTCCCCCCACAGTCCAAAGACGTGCGGTTAGGTTAACATGGGGCGGCCTTGGGCTGACGTGCCCTTGAGCAAGGTACCCAACCCCCAACTGCTCTCTGGGCGCTGCGACATAGCTGCCCACTACAAATATTTTAAGTTCGTTTCTTAGACAAGGATATTTTTTAAGCTTGTTACCTCGTTAACAGTTTCGGCGAGAATCTCCCGCCTTCTTCAGAAACAGTCACCAGATGTCGAGTGGTGACGTGCCTTATCAGCTGATGTTGCGTTACGGAGGCGTGAACGTCCCGCCCAATTTGACAGGTAGTTCACACCTCCTGCTGTCAGGTCGCTCCTCCAGGACGGCACTCCAGGTGTGCGACAGTGCATACGCTCCCTCGTCCCGGTTCATCGTCCTCTGCGCCCGCTTACGTATCTCCACTGCCTCTAAAATCCAACGCTGGAATCTATTTTCTTCAGCGCGAATGACTCTGGCCTCTTCCCAATTCATTATGTGATTTTGCCGTTTGCAGTGGTCTGAAATGGCTGATTTTAGGTTTTCTTGGTTTGCTTTTTCTTTTTCGGATCTTGTGAGTCTTTTTGTTGTTTCTTTTTCACATTCTATTTGGTGTTCTTTCCTTCGAGTATGGAAGCATCTGCCCGTTTCACCAATATAGACTTTATTACATGAACGGCAAGGGATTTCATAGATGACGTTGCATTTATTGTCCAGTTGTATTTTGTCTTTGGGGTGAACTAGCAGCTGTCGGAGGTTCTTGTATGGTTTGACCGGGGTGTTGATGTGGTATTTCCTCATGGATCGTTGGATGCGTTCTGTGACTCCTTTTATGTATGGTAGTGTGACAAAGCCCCAGTTTGTTTTTTCGGTGTTTTTTCTTGTTTGTTTATTTTCTTTTATTTGTGTCTGTAATTTCCCTTTCCGAATTGCCCACGGTGGATATTGGCAGTTTTTTAATGCCTGTTGGATGTGTTGTTCCTCCTCCTGTCTGTCTTTCTCCTCCGTGATGCTCTGTGCTCGGTCGTATAGTGTTCTGATTACTGACATTTTGTGTGCGATGGGATGTTCAGATGTCCAGAGAAGATATTGGTCGGTGTGTGTAGGTTTTCTGTATGTTGTAATTCTAATGTTCCCTTCTTCTGTGTGGTGTATTTTTAAGTCCAAAAAAGCTATTGTCTTGTCCGTTTCCTCTTCGTGTGTGAATTTTATGTTGCCTGTCTTGTCTATGGAGTTTAAATGATCCGTGAGTTGTTGTGTGTGTCCTGTTTTGGTTATTTCGAGAATGTCATCAACATATCTTTTCCAGAAGATAGGTTTGCAGTCATCCGGTGCTGTTTCTATGGCTCGGGTTTCCAGATCCTCCATAAAAAAAAAAAAAGTTACATAGAGTGGCAGATAGCGGGTCCCCCATTGCAAATCCCTCTTTTTGTCTATAGATTATGCCTCTAAATTGGAAAAATGTGGAAGTGGAAATGAAATGTAATAGTTTTGTTATGTCCTGTGCCGTAAGTTTTGTGCGTTTTTTCAGGGTTCTGTCTGCTTTTAACCGGTTTTCTACTATGTTGAGTGTGTTTGTGACCGGTGTTTTTGTAAAGAGGGATATGATGTCATGCGATACAAACATTTCATCCTTTTTTATCTTGATTTCCTTTAATTCTTTCACCAGTTGTTTTGAGTTTTTGCAGTGGTATTCCGTAAGTCCGAGGAGTGGTTTGATTATGTCTGCCAGCGTCTTGGAAAGGTTGTAGGTAACTGATCCTATACTGTCTACTATGGGTCTTAGTGGGGCTCCGGGTTTATGAATTTTCGGTGTGCCGTATATCCGGGGGGTGATGTTTGTTTATCGATTTTGTTGTCATCCAGTAACGGTTTGAGTAATAGCTTTAGTCTTCTTTTCCTCCGTCGGGTCTTTAATACTTCATATGTGTTTGGGTCCGTGAGCATTTCATTCATTTGTTTTTCATATTGATTAGTGTCCAGGATAACCGTGGTCCTCCCTTTATCAGCCGGTAATATTGTTATTTTCTTGTTCTTTGTAAGTGTTCTGATGGCTTCCATTTCCTGTTTGGTTATGTTTCTGGGTGGCGGTTTAGCTGAGGTGAGGATGCCTGCTATTTCGTTCCTTAATGCGGCTTTCTGTCCTTGGTCCTGTATCATATTGCACGCTAGTTCCGTGGCTAATACGAATGCTTCATGCGGGATTTTATTTGGTGTGATGGCATAGTTTAGTCCCCGTGAGAGTATAGTGCGTTCTGCTGTTGTTAGTGTGTGTTTAGACAGGTTGCAAATCCATTTTTCGTTTATTTGCTTGTCCTTGCATTTATTTTGTTTCTTATTGATAAGTTTGTTCAGTTTTTTAATATGGCGTGTTTTTGTTTTTGAAAACTCTTGTTCTTGTATTGCATTCAGATGTTCTTCCATATTTTTTTCCATTTCACTGCTGAATTTGAACCGGCGTTTGAATTCTTGTTTTCTTTGTGCTATTTCTGTTTAAATTGTTGATTTTGTTAGTCGTGCATCTAATTCTTTCTCTTACCAGAGTCATTCGCGATCTTTCGATGGTCCTTTCCGCGTTTCTTGTTGGTATCGGATTTTTTATGTAGAGGCTTGCTGGAATGACGCCTTCGTCTCGGCAGCGGAGATTGAAGCGGAGATGGTTTCTTTGTCGTGCCAATTTTTTTCCTAGCTTTTCCAGGTAGCGTACCTCTTTGGCACAATCTTCTCCATAACTTATTTTTAATACGTAGTGGATGTTCATTATGTCTAGCTATTACAAATATTTTAAGTTCGTTTCTTAGACAAGGATATTTTTTAAGCTTGTTACCTCGTTATCTCGACATCTGGTGACTGTTTCTGAAGAAGGCGGGAGATTCTCGCCGAAACTGTTAACGAGGTAACAAGCTTAACGTCACCACTCGACATCTGGTGACTGTTTCTGAAGAAGGCGGGAGATTCTCGCCGAAACTGTTAACGAGGTAACAAGCTTAAAAAATATCCTTGTCTAAGAAACGAACTTAAAATATTTGTAATAGCTAGACATAATGAACATCCACTACGTATAGCTGCCCACTGCTCTGGGAATGTGTGTATGCTCATGTGTCTGTGCATGCATGTGTTCACTGCTTCAGATGGGTTAAATGCAGAAAGGAATTTCACAAGTGTGTGATAAAGTTGTTCATTTCATGTCGACAAAAATTATTTTTAAGATTTCACAATTTTAAAGACTCAAAACTTATTCAAAAAAAAAACACACACACACAAAGACAGTGCTCCTTCATGTTACCGTTATAGGCTTCTTGATGGCCTCCTGGATTTCCATGCGCTTGCGAGCAATGGTCTGGTCCAGCTTCCTCTCAAACGCCAGAAGGTCCATGTAGGCCTGAGACTCAGGAACCAGATCCCGGATCTGCGTTATACATCACACCGAAAACACTTAAACACAAGCTGATGAACACAAACACAATACAGGCCGTAGCTAAAATCTCACCCTCTGGGGTAGAACTTTGTCAGCCATTTTGCGTCGTTTCAGACTAAAACCACAAGATAAAAGTATCATATCATGTGATAGTTGAGATACGATAAACAATATATAATGAATAAAGGCATGACAGTATGGTGTGACAAAGCAGTCACTGTTGCCAGTCCAAGGTTGATTATTCTCTATAACAGCACATCCCAAAGTGGTTTATTTCTTTTATACAACGCCTTACTTTTTAATCTGTTACAGAAACTTGGAGAAACAACAGGTACTGAAGGTACATTATATAGGAGAACTCTACTACAAGCATGAGGAGTATTGATCAACCTGCTGCTGGTACTCACCCTCTCCGAGGTCCCATCAACCCCCCCACCTGTTGCTGCTGCAGGAGTCTCTTTCGCGCCGGGTCCATCGCGGTTTGGGGCATGCTGGGCCGAACGGTCATGGTGCCACCATACGACGGCCCAGGCATCGGAGAACCCATGGAACCCATCCCGCCCATGGGCATGTTACGGCCAGGAGGGATGCCAGGACGCTGTGCATACACACAAAACACATACACAATGAGCATGTGTAAAAAGGATATACCTGAAGATATAGTTCTAGTGTCCTGAGTGTCTCAAACTCACACCGGATGTGTCTCATCTGCATTTCCACACCAGCTATCAGCAACACCAGCATTCAATTATCAGTTACAAGGAAGTGGATACACTTTTACAGCTTTTTGGAGTGAGACTGTTGGGGGGGGGAGAACCCCCTGACATTTACTGACAACCACACCCCCTCATAATTCCCTCAGTTTCCTGTATAAATATCCAGACAGTGGATCTGTGAACAGAACCATTTCTATTAGAAGATATATAGGCTACTATAAAAGACTGAGAGAAGGAATGGCCGTAGTCAGTGATAACAAAATGGCGTGTGCACTATGGTGTCCTTGTTATCCCATGCAAAGACAGAATTTCCAGTGCCTGAACTTTCTGGGCTAGTTTCAGGTCTTTCGGTGACTGACAACATGGGGGACTTGGTGCTAAAAATATTCTGTGTCAGTTGCATTGAACCAATTTGGATTTTACACAATGGACATAGCAGCACAGAGAATGGTTGTATGCACAATATGCAAAGGCAGGTCTGCCTAGCACTTCAAGGAAATACAACAAACCTGTTTAACTACAAAGAAATCACCACAAAGAGTGTGCTGAAAGTCAGAGAACACAGGGAGCATATGTGAACCATGTCACAGCCAGAAATTATAATATTAAAAATGTTGAAAACACACTGTTGCTGGATCATTTTAATTGGCCAGGGATATAACATCTTAAAAACTGACATGAACAGTAATTCATATTAGTTTTTAACCACTACACTGGGTGGCATGGTGGTATAGTGGCTAGCACTGTTGCCTCACAGCAAGAAGGTTCAAGCCCAGTGGCTGACAGGAGCCTTTCTGTGTGCAGTTTGCGTGTTCTCCCTGTGTTTGCGTGGGTTTCGTCCGGGTGCTCCAGTTTCCCCCACAGTCCAAAGACATGCAGTTAGGTTAACATTGGGCAGCCATGGCCTGAAGTGCCCCCACTGCTCTCCAGGTTCCCCATAGCTGCCCACTGCTCTGGGTATGTATGTATGTATGCATGTGTGTATGTGCACGCATGTGTGTGTTCACTGCTTCAGATGGGTTAAATGCGGAGGAGACAATTCACTGTGGTTAAGTGTACATGTGATAAATAAAGGCTTCTTGTCTTCTTAATTGTGATCATATACTTTAGAGCAGCCACGGCCTAAAGGATAGAGAAGCAGATCCTGGACCAAAAGGCTGCTGGTTTGATTCCCTGGAAAAGCAGGAAAACGTGTGGGGAGTGACCAAACAGCACTTTTCATGGCTACATCTACATCCATCCTGCACCCTGGAACACAGTGTGTGCGTTCACTGTTTCAGATGGGTTAAATGTAGAGAAAGAATTTCACTGTGCCCTAATGTACATGTGACAAATGTTCTTATTTATTTATAAATAAATAAATGTGTGTGTTTTTTTTTTTTTTTTTGGGGGGGGGGGGATCACCCATGAAACTGAATTGAAATGGAAGGTGCTTATGTCAGGTGTGAATTTGTCTGAACAATAATAAACTGAACGGATTTTTTTTTTTTAAATCTACATCAATAGACAAAAGCACATTGTGGGCACGTGCTGATTATTTCTGCTTGATGCTAATTGGTAGCAATTAAATATTTTTATTTGTTAGCGGTGTAGAATTAAACATGCCTGAATCAGGCTGGTCCACTATATTTGAAGTTAAAAGCCTGGATAAATATGAATATTTGGTCTAAATGACTTCTTTAAAGGGCTGATGACACGAACATGACTCTATGCAATTTCTTAAACTATACAACATGGCAAACATGTTAGATTTCTGTTATAATTACGTGAAAAGAAGCTGTTGTTACGCGAATATCCAACTTTTAATTGCACAGCGCAAGAAAACTGGGTCCGTGGCTCGCGGCCATGTTGTGACGTCAGCGGAAGAACACGCTGCGGTTCACTGGCTGTTCTACTCTGGTTCTACTCAATGGAAATGGCGCATGAAAACGCCGGTGAACTCTCTAGTGCTAGCTCTTCCTCTTCTGGGAGTCTAGAATTGTGTTGATCTCTTCCGAATAGAATCTATGATAGCCTACCCTCTTTACCCTTTGCCTCTCGTTGCTAGGCGGCAGTTACATGAAAGCCGCAAGCTTTCACAAGCAAATACATGACTGATATCACGCCGACTTTATGATTACATTTATGATTATCATGTAGAATCTATAGCTCTACGTACCTTTATCTTATGTCATTTCACAACACGTTCTGACAGGAGGACTGTCTTTGGATCCGGCATAGCTACTAGTAGACCCCCTCCGGAATACTGGCAGTGTTGCCAGATTGGGAGGTTTCCCGCCCAGTTGGGCGGTTTCAAGTGCATTTTGAACATATTTTGGGCTGTAAAACTTCAGCAGTATCTGGCAACAGATACTGCTGAAACCTCCCAACAGGGCGGGAAACCTCCCAATCTGGCAACACTGTGTAGGCACTGCTGATGGTAGTAACACACGTTTGTGCTGAACTGAACACCCAAGAGATTCTTTTAAGCTGGGAAGAGTGTCAAAACAATCCAAACCGAAGTGTACAGAGCACAGGACGGATGTTGGTGAGGGCTCCCACTTGTCACGAGTGCGCCTGACTTGCTTCACCCACTTCGCATGCAGCTCGGGATCTCTGGGAAACTTGAATAAACTTACCCCATCCTTGTGGGTTTTGGAGCAAAAGCCGGCAACACAACGCGAAGGCATAATAATTATAATGTATAATAATGTCTAATAAAAATACTAATAATGATAAACTGAACACCTGCCGCAACAACAACAAACTGGTAAGTTAGGAGGTTCTTTCACTGACGTCATATAGCTCCTCCTCCGTCTCCTGGGTGCTGCAGCCCCGTCAAATTTGCCCAGATAGCCGCGTTTTTTTATCATAACTTGTAAAATAGGCGCCTTCGTGAATTAATATATGGATCATCGGGAATTACTTTTTGTGTTATAAAACATCGCCAAAGATGTCAAAAACGTGTCATCAGCACTTTAAGGCGAATTCAAATCCAGTGAGTCTCCAGTGTTGAGCCTTTTTTTTTCGCCCAGACCACGTGACCCAACGGTTATGACACTATGCCAAAAAAAAAAAATTTACACACGAGCACAAGCACGAAGTTTAATTTTACTCATAAAACAACGTAAAATTAATTCCTTATATCGTCTGACATATTAATAAAAAATAAACACACTTCCTGTAATTTGTGCCCCATAGTCGATCAAAGCACTGTTCACCAATGTGCCACATTACAAGGCCGTATTCCAAAAGGCTTCTTTTATGGCCTTATAGGGGACTACGAAGGCTACAGAAAGCATCAATTCACAGCCTATGTAGCGCGCTTGTGTAGGGAACACGGACTCGCTTTGGGATTCGGCCTTAAATCACCTTAAACACGGAAGTTGCAACGAACACTTACAGAGAAGTGTGAGAAAAGTCTGGGGTTTTTTTTTTACACCGACACGACAGTTGGAAAATCACCAGTACGGATTAAAAGTTGTGAAATATGTTACTGTTTAATAACTTTTGCTTGTGTATTGTTTAGTTAACTATTGTGTAGCGTTATCGATTTAGTTTAGTAGTAACTAAGGAAGTTATTTACTTCCTCAACAAAAGCACTACATTGAAAAACTAAACGGAGAATGGCGTTAACGACAAAGATTCATCCCCAAAGTAAAAACTTTAGGGTAATAAACCAATAACAGAGGCGTTTACCGGGTACTGGTTAGCCGGGTTGGACATTGCTCGGTAGGCCGGATTCATCGCTGCCATCCGCGGGTGTCCAGGAGAGTTCATCCCGGGATTCATCACCGGGGTAGCAGGGAACGCCGCTCTGGACGCCATTTTCACAGAAATTTAAAACTTTAAAAAAAAAATCGCCCCAGTGTTAAATTTTCCCCCCAAAATATGTAATTTTCTGATTTCGAGAGCACTCAGCAGTCTCTGAGTGTCATCTCTTCTTTCCATGAAGTGTCTCGATAAGCCGCCTCCCCCTCACTTTCTGTCGCAATGGTTGGTTCGTTAAAACCATTTTCAGAGTTTCAACCAATGGTGGCGCACTGCACTATTGAGAGCGCGAGCGAGGGTGGGCGCGGCTAATTAATCCTCAACTGATTTAAGGATTAATTTAAATAACTCGAGTCAAGTTTTAACGAAACAATACCTTACCGATATACAACATGCCCTCAGTAGCTAAGGGCCATGCTTTGCTCAAGGGCACGTCAGCTATTCCCACTGATCCACAGAATCGAACCGTGAAAGCTGCTTCTCTAACCATTACGCCATAAACTGTGCATGAAGTATAAGAATATGCTGTATACGTTTTCTTTTAAATAATGCGTGGTTATTGTGACCCAAACAGTGCTCCCATTTTCTCATCTCATTATCTCTAGCCGCTTTATTCTGTTCTACAGGGTCGCAGGCAAGCTGGAGCCTATCCCAGCTGACTACGGGCGAAAGGCGGGGCACACCCTGGACAAGTCGCCAGGTTATCACAGGGCTGACACATAGACACAGACAACCATTCACATTCACACCTACGGTCATTAGAGTCACCAGGCTCGAACCCGGACCTTCTTGCTGTGAGGCGACAGCGCTAACCACTACACCACCGTGCCGCCCTGCTCCCATTTTATTAGAGCTAAAAATTATGCAATGATGTGAAGATTATGAGACACTCAAAACACATTATGGCCTTCATATTGGAACTTCATATTGGATAATAAAAACACTCAATATTCAAAAACACTTAATTTTCCGTTTTGTACATAATACTGAGCAACAAGTTTACAACAAGCTGCTGGCTAAAGAGTGTAAGACACATTTTTATATTTTTAAAGGGATATACTATTGTTAATTAGTCTATTATTAATACTTTAACAGTTAAAAATGCACATAGAATTAGCCATAAAATAAATTATTGATCACAAAATGACGCATTAATATTTATGATGTCTCTAAAATTGGGGCTGAATGGCACTATTGCTTTCTTTATGAACTCTGGATGTATTCTGGTCAATATACAGGAGCAGTTAAAAAAAAAACATCCTTACATAATTCCCCTGAGATTAGGGGAACATAATCAGAACCATCACATGTTGGCGAAAGGTTCATTAGACATCCAAGTAATATAAATTTTACAGAAAGTAAAATTCTCTGAATCATAATGCACAGTGAATTACAGTACTGTTTTACAGTAATCACAGTGGAGAGTTCAGTGTTTATAAATCACATAAAGAGAACACTCTGCATTCACCACATCTAATGAGAGGTCTGGGATTCTGCAGCACACTGCATCAGATCAATATCAGGAGGTGTTCTTGAAAGAAGTCACATTTTAATTATTATAAATGAAGTTAATGTTTTGGAATGGCCAAGTCAGAGTCCTGACCTTAATCCGATCTAAATGTTGTGGAAGGACCTGAAGCAAGCAGTTCATGTGAGGAAACCCACCAACATCCCAGAGTTGAAGCTGTTCTGTACGGAGGAATGGGCTAAAATTCCTCCAAGCCAGCATGCAGGACTGATCAACAGTTATCGGAAATGTTTAGTTGCAGTTATTGCTGCACAAGGGGGTCACACCAGATACTGAAAGCAAAGGTTCACATGCTTTTGCCACTCGCAGATATGTAATATTGGATCATTTTCCTCAGTAAATAAATGACCAAGTATAATATTTTTTGGCACGGTGGTGTAGTGGTTAGTGCTGTTGCCTCACAGTAAGAAGGTCTGGGTTTGAGCCCTGTGGCCGGTGAGGGCCTTTCTGTGTGGAGTTTGCATGTTGTCTGTGTGGGTTTGTGCCAGTTTCCCTGAAAGACATGCAGGTTAGGTTAACTGGTGACTCTAAAGTGAATGGTTGTCTATGTGATGACTTGGCCAGAGTGTACCCTGCCTGTAGTCAGCTGGGATAGGCTGCAGCTTGCCTGCAACGCTGTAGAACAGGATAAAGCGGCTAGATAATGAGATGATCACAGAATAACTTTCGATCATATTTTAACAAGTGTGAACAGGAACTAACTTGTCTCTCTTTAATGGTTGTAAGCCATTAAAGGGTCTTGTGTCCCTCATTAATAAATTAAACATTGCAATTTTTGGCAATAACACGCCAGACCATGCTGTTATATGAAAATTGGAACTTTGGGGCACAGCATGCAGCTTGCACATCATGCCGCATCAATCCCACCTTATTTTCATATAAAAGCAGGGATTGTTAGTTTCTATTCTGATAAAACTCTATTCTGATTTATTCTAGTCACATGGTGTCATTCAATATGCAAATGAATATTCAGTAAATATACAAATTAATTAGTGATGTCACCTGATGAATTATAGTGACTTTTTTTGTGCATGCCTGGGTGCGTACATGCGTCTGCTCCTTTCTCCGGAAAAAAGTTACCAATCCAAGGCTGCATCTGAACATATGGATTCTCAGGATGTACTAACAATGGTTAAGTACCTACTACCTGACCGTAACTATGAGTATGCGAGCAAATACACAATTTGGACGTACCCATCCACTGATCCAGATGTTCACAGATGACTGAAGCTCTTGATTTGTATCTGCATGATTTTATGCATTGTGCTGCTATCAAGGGATTGGCTGAATAGATAACTGCATAAAACAGCAGGTGGATGGATGGGTGTTACTAATAAAGTGGCCAGTGAGTGTATAGCCATCCATCCATTATCTATAGCTGCTTATCCTGTACAGGGTCACAGGCAAATTGGAGCCTATTCCAGCTGACTATGGGCAAGAGGCAGGGTACACCCTGGATAAGTCACCAGGTCATCGCAGGGCTGACACATAGACACAAATAACCATTCACACCTACAATCAATTTAGAGCTACCACAAACCTGTATGTCTTTAGACTGTGGGGGAAACTGGAGCACCCAGAGGAAACCCACACAGACACTGGGAGAACATGCAAACTCCACACAGAAAGGCCCCCATCGGCCACTGGGCTCAAACCCAGAGCCTTCTTGCTGTGAGGCAAAAGTGCTAACCACTTGCACTACCATGCCACCTATTAACTCATAGTATAAAAATATACTCAAGTTCTTTTTGCATAGAACTACATCATAAAAAATAACGGGTGGCAAAAACTGAATCCATACCTCTATTCTGAGAAGCTATGACCTACAGTAACTCATACTCACTGTGTCATGGTGTATTTCCCATGATCGGAGTTTAACATTTTTCAGAAAATAATGAATAAATATGTGTTTGCTTGGGAAAAACCCTTCAGATGATGAAATTTTGTCTTGTACTATTTTACCCTTTCTCTTTACTCCACTGATCTCTGTTCACACTAACATTGGTAGGGAAATAATTGATCCCTTCGGTTCTGTTAACTACATTTCTTGTTTTGAAGGGTTTTTATTAAAGTCATTTAAACATTTTAAAACTTTGTATGCTGTCATCTGAACAAAGCATGAAACGCTCTTCCCTGTTTTGATGATGATGATGATGATAATGTGACGGAGCAGGAGCATTGTGGATATTTTGACAGCCGTTTTTTTTTCCAAACTGAACTGACAAAGCTAATGATAATGAGGTGAATAATTAGGCAAAGGAAAATCTTCTTAAAGACAGACCCAAACAGTAGGCCGTACTATAACCTTAATGCAGAAATGCTTATGACAGGCCCACCTCTCTTGGGATCACCACCTTACTTGTGGTGGGGCGGTTTGCATGTCCCAGTGACCCCTAGAGCTATGTCAGCTGGAGCTTCATGCTCCTGTTAGGGCCACCCATGCCGAACAGGTCGAAGGGTAGGGGCCAGATGAAGAGTGATCCCCCATTTTCCCCCCTTGGGAGATTGGTCTAGGGCTAACAACCCTATATTGTAAAAAGTAGATGTTACAAAATCATTGAGGAGTAACTTTTAACAACCGGGCCTGGGCAAGGTAGGGTCTTCAACACGAAGGTTTATGATGTGACACAGTGAAAGCCAGATGGAAACCGTGGGGCCGAATGTACTACTGACACCCAGGAAGACCATCAGAATAGTGAATTGGAATGTCAGAATGATATATGAAACAGGAAAAGCGGTGCAGATAGCTAAGGAGATGAGGAATTACAATATATCTGTACTGGGTTTGAGTGAAACAAGATGGAACCAGGCTGGGCGGTTAGTGTTATCAACAGGAGAATTGGTCTTGTTTTCTGGCCATGATGAAGATGGTTCCCCTCATACAGAGGGTGTGGCAGTGATGTTGTCAAAGGAAGCTCCCAGAGCTCTTATTAGTTGGGAACCAGTCAGCTCTAGAATTGTGATGGCTAAGTTTTCAACGAAGCAAAAGAACGTCAAGGTTAATATTATACAACCCCGATTCCAAAAAAGTTGGGACAAAGTACAAATTGTAAATAAAAACGGAATGCAATAATTTACAAATCTCAAAAACTGATATTGTATTCACAATAGAACATAGACAACATATCAAATGTCGAAAGTGAGACATTTTGAAATTTCATGCCAAATATTGGCTCATTTGAAATTTCATGACAGCAACACATCTCAAAAAAGTTGGGACAGGGGCAATAAGAGGCTGGAAAAGTTAAAGGTACAAAAAAGGAACAGCTGGAGGACCAAATTGCAACTCATTAGGTCAATTGGCAATAGGTCATTAACATGACTGGGTATAAAAAGAGCATCTTGGAGTGGCAGCGGCTCTCAGAAGTAAAGATGGGAAGAGGATCATCAATCCCCCTAATTCTGCGCCGACAAATAGTGGAGCAATATCAGAAAGGAGTTCGACAGTGTAAAATTGCAAAGAGTTTGAACATATCATCGTCTACAGTGCATAATATCATCAAAAGATTCAGAGAATCTGGAAGAATCTCTGTGCATAAGGGTCAAGGCCGGAAAAACATACTGGGTGCCCGTGATCTTCGGGCCCTTAGACGGCACTGCATCACATACAGGCATGCTTCTGTATTGGAAATCACAAAATGGGCTCAGGAATATTTCCAGAGAACATTATCTGTGAACACAATTCACCGTGCCATCCGCCGTTGCCAGCTAAAACTCTATAGTTCAAAGAAGAAGCCGTATTTAAGTATGATCCAGAAGCGCAGACGTCTTCTCTGGGCCAAGGCTCATTTAAAATGGACTGTGGCAAAGTGGAAAACTGTTCTGTGGTCAGACGAATCAAAATTTGAAATTCTTTATGGAAATCAGGGACACCGTGTCACTCGGACTAAAGAGGAGAAGGACGACCCAAGTTGTTATCAGCGCTCAGTTCAGAAGCCTGCATCTCTGATGGTATGGGGTTGCATTAGTGCGTGTGGCATGGGCAGCTTACACATCTGGAAAGACACCATCAATGCTGAAAGGTATATCCAGGTTCTAGAGCAACATATGCTCCCATCCAGACGACGTCTCTTTCAGGGAAGACCTTGCATTTTCCAACATGACAATGCCAAACCACATACTGCATCAATTACAGCATCATGGCTGCGTAGAAGGGTCCGGGTACTGAACTGGCCAGCCTGCAGTCCAGATCTTTCACCCATAGAAAACATTTGGCGCATCATAAAACGGAAGATACGACAAAAAAAAGACCCAAGACAGTTGAGCAACTAAAATCCTACATTAGACAAGAATGGGTTAACATTCCTATCCCTAAACTTGAGCAACTTGTCTCCTCAGTCCCCAGACGTTTACAGACTGTTGTAAAGAGAAAAGGGGATGTCTCACAGTGGTAAACATGGCCTTGTCCCAACTTTTTTGAGATGTGTTGTTGTCATGAAATTTAAAATCACCTAATTTTTCTCTTTAAATGATACATTTTCTCAGTTTAAACATTTGATGTGTCATCTATGTTCTATTCTGAATAAAATATGGAATTTTGAAACTTCCACATCATTGCATTCCGTTTTTATTTACAATTTGTACTTTGTCCCAACTTTTTTGGAATCAGGGTTGTACAGTGCTATGCTCCTACAAACAAGTTCCAAGTTTCAAAGTGTTTATTGTCATATGCACAGTAAGGAACATGTCCTCTTGCACAATGAAATTCTTAGTTTGCCATCCACCATGAATGCCAATTACGATGTTGATGAAAATAAGAAGGAGGAGTTCTATTCCATACTACAGGATCTCCTGAACAAGGAATGATCTAAGGACATTACCATCATTATGGGGGACTTCAATGCTAAGATCGGATCTGATAACATTAGTTATGAAGAGGTCATGGGAAAGCATGGTCTTGGGGAAATGAATGAAAACAGAGAGCTGTTTGCTGACCTGTGTGCACTAAACCAACTTGTCATCAGAGGTAGTATTTTTCCACACAAGGGCATATATAAAGCTACTTGGGTATCTCCTGATCATCTAACAGAGAACCAAATAGATCACTTTTGTATCAGCAAGAAATTCAGGAGAACATTGCAAGACATGCAGGTTAAGAGGGGTGCAGACATAGCATCGGACCACCACCTTGTCCTGGCAACATTGAAATTGTGCCTAAAATGTCATAGCCGACCTGCTGGATCTAGGACATGATACAATGTAGACCTGCTCAAAGAGGCAAAGATGAAAGACCAGTTCCAGATAAGCATGTCAAATAGGGATCAAGTGTTGCAAGATCTTTATGAAGCAGAAGGTGTTACAGATATCGAAACTGAGTGGAGTAGAGCAAAGAAGGTTTGGATTGATGCATGTGAGGAGACTATTGGTAGGAAAAAGCGACCTACAAGGACTGGATGTCACTAGCTATTTTAGAGAAGATTGAGGACAGGAAAAAACGTAAAGCCGATTTGAACAACTACTGGATGAGAGCTTTGAAGGCTAGGGCCCAGAAGCAGTATGGAATGGCTCACATGGAAGTATGAAAAAGTGTTTGACGAGATAAAAGGGTGTACATGGAGAACATGGCGAAGGCAGCAGAAGAAGTAGCAGCCAGGAGGAACATGTAAGATCTTGAAAGCTACATGAGGAGGCTGGCAGGAAAATATCATCGTGCAGACAAGCCAGTCAAGGACAAGCGAGGCAAAACCTTAACCACAGCAGAGGAGCAACTCAAGTGTTGGGCGGAGCACTTTGGAGAACTACTAAATTGACCTTCTCCGGAGAACCCACCAGATATTCCACCGTCTGACACAACCCTCCCCTTGAACTGTGATAAACCCAGTAAAGATGAGATCCAGAGGGCTATTCAAGCCTTGACGAATGGAAAAGCCGCAGGGCCTGATGGGGTTCCTGCCGAAGCTATGAAGGCTGATCTAGCAACATCCATATATATCCTTCACAGGCTCTTTGCTAGGATATGGGAGGAGGAGAGCATCCCAAAAGATTGTCGGGAGGGGATTATTGTAAAAGTTCCTAAGAAGTGTGAAGGAAATTTAGTGAATGAACATTCCTATTCTCTGTGTTTCTGTGTGTTGAGCTCAAGCGGCCTAGTGTACTGAGAAAAGTTGCTTTGCCCACATGCTGGAATCACCTTTCTGTGCCCTTGGCTGGTGATAAGCAGGGTGTCTGGGTTCTCCCTAACCACACATCCGCCTGCACATCCTAGAGCACACCAGGTGCACGCTTTAGCAAAGTTTCATAGAAAGTCTCGGGCCAATCACATGAAGACGCGAGCAGTAAGCGAATGCCTTTAGAGTATAATAGATAACAGCCACTAAGACACAACTCAGAGTGCGTACTCTTGGCATCACCTGAAGTGGTGTCTTCTTCTTCTTCTTTTTCCTTTCCCGTTTTATATCTCTGTTTTATATGATCTCCTATAATAAATAACTGAAAAGACAACTGCTAAGCGTTCTGAAGTGTTTATTAGAAGTTTCCATTACAATTTGGCGTCCCTGGGTGGGCCCTATGCATCTGATCCTTGGACGACGGGACACTCCCAAGGCCACGGTGCGGAGCTGAGAACTGAGAGACCAGACCGTCAGGGCTCACCGAACCAGTAAATGATAACTTTGCATTCTTGTGTAAAGAAATTAGTGGAAACAGTATTTAAAGACTGATATAAGAGACGGACAGAAATGTGTTCTAGTCAAGGAGGACTGCTAAGCTGTGGTACCATCAATATGTTTGCAGAAATGGATAAAACGCAATTTTGAGACAATAAACCGCGAGTAGTTTATTGAGTCGTGTAAGAGAAATATCCACCTAAGTGATGACTGGGCAATGGCTCACTGTGAAGTAGCTGAGCCGTCCAGCTCAGCCTTCACTGCAGGGTGGTCACCAAACTGAAGAAAAGGAAGCACAACGGGAACGTACGGTGCAAATGCGGCGGAGCAGATTTATTTGCAGTACTCTACAGTGCAATAACAAAAAAAACTTTTCAAAAAAAAACAAAAAAAAAAATCAACACAATGGTTGTCAAATAAAACTACCTATAACTCTACAATAAGCACAAAAAACCAGCTTTCAACAGACAGTCTCCAACACCAATCTTTCTCCTAAGCTCCCACACCCAGACTGAGAAAACTGCTGTTTTTATACACTGCCTAATTGACAAATTACCTAATTAACTGAACAAGTGGTTGAAACCATTCTGACAAAACAAAAAGGTGAGACAACAAAATTATACTACTCTGAATCCCTGTTAAAATACATGCATGTACATTCTACATTACTATTAAGAAAAATATATTCTTGGTATAAAACATACATCACATCAAATCATCATTATGGCATCCCAAATGCACATTTAACCCATAATCATTTTACTTTCATCCCTACGGTCATAAATGTCTCTGATTGGCTATTTGGGAAATAAAACATCCCAATTCCCACAGCTCGTGTTTTCCAGGGGAAAGAAAGTTTGTGCACCAGGAAGTGTGAGTGTTTGTGTTTGTGTATGCAATGTGTTAAACGGAATGGAATGGGAGTATGGAGCAATCTCGGCGGGTACCTCACCGAGCGCTGTGCTGATTAGTCCATTGGGTGAGTACTAAAAGTTCTTGAAATGTTTAGTGCTGCAAAGAACTCCAAATGCGGTTGCCGGCTCCGCGATTGAGAGTCCAATATTTGTGTGTGCGTGTGTGTGTGTGCAGGTGTCCGTGTTAATGCCTGCCAGATAACATTAGCAGACTAAATTGTAACGCAAAAGTCTGACACGTTTGTGGAAAGGCAGGGCTGCCTTTTCACATTTCCCCCTTCCTCTGGAGACTCGCCACTGGGGTGGCGAGACAAGTAATCCGCCACTGTGTTCTGCTTGCCCGCCCGATAGCAGACCTGGAAACTGTAGGGCTGCAAAGCCAAAAACCATCGGGTGATACGGGCATTTGTGTCCTTCATCTGCCCAAGCCACTTCAAGGCCCGGTGGTCAGTCTCTAAAACAAATTGTCTACCTAAAAGGTAGTAACGGAAAGCGTCAAGGGCCCATTTAACAGCAAGGCACTCTAGCTCAACAGCTGAGTACCTGGTCTCTCTGGGAAAGAGTTTGCGGCTGATATAAGCCACAGGGCGCTGCTGATCTCCTTCCCCTTGAAGCAGAACTGCCCCCAGACCGACCCCCGAAGCATCAGTCTGGACAGTCATCGGCTGCTTGAAGTCCGGACTCTGCAGCACTGGCCCACTGCAGAGAGCCTCCTTCAGGTCTCTGAAGGCCTTGTCATGCTGCTCCTCCCATCTGACTCGGACAGAGCCAGCCTTTCTGGTGAGATCTGTGAGGGGTGCAGCTCTGGTGGCAAAGTTAGGGACAAACCTCCGGTACCACCCCGCAAGCCCCAAGAAGGATCGAACCCCCTTCTTGGTCTCTGGTCGCAAGCAGTCCCGGATAGCCTCGATCTTGTCCTGCTGAGGCTTGATCACCCCACGTCCAACAATGTGTCCCAGGTAGCGTACCTCCTGCTGAACAAACGCACACTTGTTGGGCTGAATGGTCAGCCCCGCCTCGTGAATGCGACGCAACACTTCAGCCAAGTGCTGCACATGCTCTGCCCAACTGCTGCTGTAGACTATAATGTCATCCAGATAGGCCCCCGCGAAGCTGGCGGTGCCATCCAGCACACGGTCCATCAGACGCTGGAAGGTAGCAGGCGCCCCCTGTAGGCCAAAGGGCATCACGGTAAACTGAAACAGGCCCTGAGGTGTCCTAAAGGCCGTATACGGTCTCGCCTCTTTAGCCAGCGGCACCTGCCAGTAGCCCTTGCTCAGGTCCAGCGTGGTGATGTAGTGGGCACCCCCCAGACGCTCGATAAGGTCCTCCAGTCTGGGCATGGGGTAGGCGTCGAAGTGTGACTGAGCGTTCACCTGCCGAAAGTCAATGCAGAAGCGCATGGTGCCATCTTTCTTTGGCACCAGAACCACCAGACTGCTCCAGGCACTCTCCGAACGCTCAATCACCCCCAGTCTCTGCATCACCTGCAGCTCCTCCTGGAGAGCAGGTAACAAGCGCTCTGGGACTCTATACATCCGTTGCCTGGCGGGTGTAGAATCCTTAAGACGGATGGAGTGCTCGGCCACTGATGTGTACCCCGGTCGGTCACTGAACAGGCCTTCAGGGACAATGGCCCATAGTTCTTGCTGCTGCTGAGGAGTTAGGTGAGCAAGATCCAATGTCCCAGCTGGTTGGTCTATGGGGAAGAACTGTTCTGGGGTGTCCTCTTCTTCCTTCACAGCCTGCACCAACAGCTGTGGACTGAGTGGCGTCTCCCGTTCGTGCCACTCTTTGAGGAGGTTGACGTGGAACGCCTGCCGCCGTTTCCTTCTCTCTGGCATTTCCAGCTCGTACGTGGTTGGTCCCAACTGCCTGGTGATGCAGTAGGGTCCCTGCCACTTAGCCAGCAACTTGTTTTCCTCAGTGGGCAGGAGAAGAAGGACTTTCTGGCCTGGCTGAAAAGTTCTTCGACGTGCACTCCGGTCGTACCAGGTGATCTGAGTCTCCTGGGCACGCTGGAGGTTGTCGCGCACCAGGCTGGCCATCTCCTCCATCTTCTCCCTCATGGCCATGACATAGGAGATCACACTGGAGGTGGTGGACTTGGGTGACTCCCAGACATCCTTCAGCAGGTCAAGAGGTCCACGCACCTGCCGGCCATACAGGAGCTCGAATGGCGAAAACCCCGTGGATGCCTGAGGGACTTCCCGATAGGCAAACATCAGGTACGGCAGCCAGCGGTCCCAGTCTTTTCCATTGGCCGAGACAAACTTCCTCAGCATGCCTTTCAACGTCTGGTTGTACCTCTCCACGAGGCCATCAGTCTGAGGATGGTAAGGAGTGGTCCTGATCCCTCTAATACCCAATAGCCCATAAACTTGTTTTAACGTGTTTGACAGGAAGGCGGTTCCCTGATCAGTAAGTATTTCTTGGGGAATCCCTACCCTCGAAAACAACTGTAATAGTGCAAGGGCAATGGATCTAGCAGTGACTTTACGTAGGGGGAATGCTTCAGGATAGCGGGTGGCATAATCACAAATGACCAAAATGTACTGGTAGCCTGACTGTGTGCGTTGCAAGGGTCCTACAATGTCCATACCTATTCTGGTAAATGGGACCTCTATCAATGGAAGTGGCTGAAGTGAATATGGCTTGACTGTGTGTTTGCTGCATAGCTGGCAGGTGGAGCATGTTTTGCAGTGTTTCTGTACATCAGTATACAACCCCGGCCAGTAAAATCTGTCAGAGATTCTTTCTAGAGTCTTTACACTTCCCAAATGAGCAGACCAAGGAATATCATGGCCCAAACACAAAATCTTCTGCCTCAGACAATGGGGTATCACCAGCTGCTCTACACTGCCACCCTCAGGCTGATGATACAACAAGCCATCACGCACAAAGTAAAACTCTCCCAGCAAAGACTTCTTCTGGCCTGTGCTCACACCATCAACCTCCACCACTTTGCTGAAAAGCTCTTTCAGGGTGTCATCCTTTTCCTGCAACTCTTTCAAGTTCTCAGGCACTTTCCATACATCCTCCCCTGCCTCAGGAACGGCCTCTAGCTCTCCAGCAGACAGGACTTTAACTGTACCAACCAATTTGTCATATCTACGCTGTCGGCGTGTCTTCCGGGTTCTTACTTTTACAGGGGACGGAATAATTTCTCCACTGAATGGCATTTCACTTAAGTCCTTAGCGGCTAACTCCTCAGCCTGAGTCTTTTTAGCCTGTGCCCTGGTAGCAACGCAACTCACTGGTAGAGTAGCCTGCACCAGGTCTGGCAGAATCCACACATCCTGACCTAAGACCACAGGATGATTTAGACTTTTAACCACACCAGCTTCTAAGTGGAACATTTGGTCTTGCACTTTTAAGGACACTAGTGCTATGGGGTACTCGTGCTCATCACCATTCACACATACCACTCTCAATTTTCTGCCCGTCATGGCATCAGGCTGCTGAACCAGGTAGGGTCGCACCAGGGTGTGAGTGCTGCCTGTGTCCAGGAGAGCCATCGCCGATTTATCATTTACCGTGACCTCCATTACTGGCAATCTGCTGGCATGCATGGTCTCAGTCATAGGTCTAGGCCCAGAAACTGTACTAGCCCCTTTCACTTTCTTCACCGGACAAACTCTCGCCCAATGACCAGGTTTACCACAAAAATGACAAACAGTATGTATGTTAGCAGGTATGTTGGTAGATATGTCAAAAGGTTTAGACTGAGGATGGTGTTGTGGTGAGTACTGTCTGTGGGATGGACCCCTACTCTGAATACTACTCCCCAGACCAGAACCAACTCCACTCCCATTTCCCCCAGACTTACCCTTCTGAGGTGCTCTGCTGCTGCCATGGAACCGGAAGTCCTTTGGTCCTCGGCGGGCTGCCAGGAAGGCATCCACCAGGTCTGCTGCCTTCAGGCCGGTGTTGGGGTTGTGCTCTTTGACCCACACCCTCAACTCTGGAGCAAGAGAACGTAAAAACTGCTCCAAGATGAGGATCTCACCAATCTCCTCAACGGTGCGCTCAGCTGGCCGTATCCATTTTTGGTACAGGTCCTTCAGACGGTTGTAAAACTCTTTTGGAGTCTCACCAGGTTGAACGTCCGGCTCCCTGAATCGTGACCGGTAACTCTCAGTGCTGATTTCGTACTTGGCCAAGATGGCCTCCTTGACCTTGTAGTAATCCGCTGCCTCGTACGGGTCCATAGCGACATAGGCAGCCCGAGCCTTGCCAGTCAAGTATGGCACAAGGAATGTGGCCCACTCAGCTGGAGGCCACCTGTAGGCTGTAGCTAGACGTTCAAAGGTGGTCATATACTGCTCCACATCATCACCGTCCTCTAGCCTAGGCACTGCTACTCGAGTCCATGTCGCTGGTGCTGGGGCTGCTGGATCGGAACACAGGGATGGTGGAAAGACTAGAGGAGCTGCCGGAGGCCTCACCGGCATCCCAGGGGGTGCTGATGGTGCTGCGGGTGGTGCTGCTGATGGAGCTGGATACACTGGTGCTGGTGATACTGCTGTCGCTGCTGCAGGTGGTACAGGAGGTGGTGACCAGGATGGCATCACGGGAGATGGTACTGCTGTCGCTGCTGCAGGAACTGGTGCTGGCCTGGCCCCTTCTCCCCAGTGCTGCTGTCCTCCGCTGCCACTCCTGCGGTCGGCCTCCAACTCGTCACAGACGTTGTTCAGCTGGATTTGAATGCTGCGCCACCTCTGCTCTTGCTTAAGCATCTCTTGCTCCTGTGTCTGCATGGACTGCTTCAGCAGACTATACAGGGCTGAGAGGTCAAATGCTTCTGGTTGTCTGCCGTCATCAGAGTGTGCTTGTGGCTCTCGTCCTACGGCTCCTTCGGCCTCCTCCTCAGCTGGTAGCTGACCCAGGAGATCACTCTTCATCTTCCTGTATGTCATCTTACTCCGTACCTGTGCCCGTCTTGTTGGCCTCTGTCTCAATGTCAGCGCCACAATCCCACTTCTGACACCAAATGTGAAGTAGCTGAGCCGTCCAGCTCAGCCTTCACTGCAGGGTGGTCACCAAACTGAAGAAAAGGAAGCACAACAGGAACGTACGGTGCAAATGCGGCGGAGCAGATTTATTTGCAGTACTCTACAGTGCAATAACAAAAAAAACTTTTCAAAAATAAACAAAAAAGAAAAAAAATCAACACAATGGTTGTCAAATAAAACTACCTATAACTCTACAATAAGCACAAAAAAACAGCTTTCAACAGACAGTCTCCAACACCAATCTTTCTCCTAAGCTCCCACACCCAGACTGAGAAAACTGCTGTTTTTATACACTGCCTAATTGACAAATTACCTAATTAACTGAACAAGTGGTTGAAACCATTCTGACAAAACAAAAAGGTGAGACAACAAAATTATACTACTCTGAATCCCTGTTAAAATACATGCATGTACATTCTACATTACTATTAAGAAAAATATATTCTTGGTATAAAACATACATCACATCAAATCATCATTATGGCATCCCAAATGCACATTTAACCCATAATCATTTTACTTTCATCCCTACGGTCATAAATGTCTCTGATTGGCTATTTGGGAAATAAAACATCCCAATTCCCACAGCTCGTGTTTTCCAGGGGAAAGAAAGTTTGTGCACCAGGAAGTGTGAGTGTTTGTGTTTGTGTATGCAATGTGTTAAACGGAATGGAATGGGAGTATGGAGCAATCTCGGCGGGTACCTCACCGAGCGCTGTGCTGATTAGTCCATTGGGTGAGTACTAAAAGTTCTTGAAATGTTTAGTGCTGCAAAGAACTCCAAATGCGGTTGCCGGCTCCGCGATTGAGAGTCCAATATTTGTGTGTGCGTGTGTGTGTGTGCAGGTGTCCGTGTTAATGCCTGCCAGATAACATTAGCAGACTAAATTGTAACGCAAAAGTCTGACACGTTTGTGGAAAGGCAGGGCTGCCTTTTCACACTCACCTACTTGAGAGAGTGAAGTAAGGGGGCATGTTTCGACAGATTCACATTCAGCAATTCATAACTGGGAAAGAATTGAATCTTGCTCCCTTTGTTCTGTGTGAACAACTGGCCCGTTGTAGGAATGGGATAGAGAGGTTCAATCATGAAGTCGCCAAGACACACCGGTGTGCATGAAAAATATTGATGAATTAACAGAGTACTGTCCTCCTCCAAATTCTGAAACAGAGAAATAGATCTTGTACACATGCGTGAGTTGTCTTTGAGGTTGTTGTGCTAAATGATACCTACTTTTAGCTTAAGGTAAATGTCAGATAAATTGTTTACTAATAAGAACATACCTCAAGGATTATTGTGTCGCATTTTTGGACATAGTCCAACCTATTCTTCTTGTGATCCTAGTAAAAACTCAGCCATTGTTGTCATAACCTATTGATATAACAGGGTACAATGGGGAACAGAAATGGCAAGTTAGGGAAAGAAAAGAAAAAAGCAAGTAAGTCTGAGGCTACGTGTGCTATAATAAGAATTGGATGTTCCTATGACAGCCCAAACATCCAGTTTATGAAAACCTTGTATGGCAAGGATTGTTTGGCACAGTTTGACATATGGGTAAAGGACTTAGGATTCCCTGAGAAGGGCAGTTTTAGTCCCAGGCAGATAGAACAGTTAGAAGAAAAGTTGAAACGGAAAGAAAAAGAAGAGTCTGCAGATAATGTTAAGTTCTTAGGGGACTGGAGGGCATTTTTGGCATGGAAAGAAGAAACACTTGAGGGTACAAAAGAGAGAAACCACAGGCAGGGCTCTCACCCTCTACTCAGTGTTTGAAATTTCAGATGGACCTTGACCTGGAGTCTGCCCTACCACCCCAACACACACTGCCTCCTCAGCAAGGTAGAGCATCACTCCCATAAGCGCCTCACCCACAGAAAGGGGGAGAAGTCGAGACAAAGCAAAAAAAAAACCCTGAGCCTCTGGAATCTCTCCCAGCCTACCAGCTGCCTCCAGCATCGGCGCCTCCCCTCGCTTCTCCGTCACACACGAGATCCGGTCTTGCATATGGCAATGGAAGAGACACCCTCCTGGACCTGACCACATGCTCACCAGTGGGTCCACAAGGCCATAACTTAAAGTCTGAAGTCCTTCATCTTCCAATGGTGGAAATGGCTGGAGCTGACAGTGTGCTTCTAGTCCACAGACTCTGGATGACAGCTGATATCAAGGAAAGCATGGCTTCTCTTCCCAATGTGAGAGAGGTAGGAGGAAAGAGGTTTGGTAATGGGCTGTTGATATTTTGCAGAGAATTCTGGCCAACCACCCATGAACTTCGCCGCCTACTCATGACCAAGATGGGTATAGATTGGAACAAGGTTTTCAGAAAGTGGCCAGAAGCCGACCAGCGGATGGCAATAGTGAGTATAGAAATACCCTCACTGCTTTCTGTGCTCCTCTAATCGAAGCTTTTCTCTTGAACATAGACATGACTAAGATCAGTATGTGTAAGCAAAAAGATGGTGAAGTGGTGTCAGCATTTCTCACTCATCTCACTGCCGTGCACAAGAAACACAGTGGCCTGACCAGGCCCGTGACCCTGGCTGCAGTGGAGGGCACTCCTGAGCCTCACCAAGATCGAGCAGTATGCTGTGCATGCAGAAAGGCTGCTGAAAGAGAAGGAGAAGACAAAGTCAACAAAAGAGACCAAGACCTACATGCTGCCACTCTCACTCTTCTCCAGACTGCTCAGTCTGGACCTAGAGGAAGAGGTCGAGGTAGGGGCCAAGGCAGGATGACCCAGGGTGACCCGTCCTGGATGAAAGGTGCAACCTGCTACTACTGCAATCAGAAGGGACACTGTGGCAGCGGGGGCGTGGTCAAGCGCCGGTCTGTGACAGGAGGGCGGAGTCAGGGAAGGTAAGTGGCAGAATCACTACACCTGACTGCAATTAATCTGTTTGTGTGTGTCTTCCCAGTGACCGCGCCCTATTTAGGGAGGGAGAGCAGAGAGCAGAGGAGCTCATCCCCCGGACGAGACGCTAGTGTGTGTGTGTCTCTATCTTTTGATAGTAAAATATTGTTAGACTGAAAAGTGTGGCAATAAAGCCTCTGCATAAACCTGATCTCTGTCCTGCCGTCCTCTGTGCTCCACTCACTCCTGTCGAACTGCCACAGACACATTGCTCGAAATTGTCTCCACAGTAGCAAACAGAGGCCCCGTGAGGAGTACAGCAAAGCAGACTGACGGGCGGACTCCGGGAACGGGCCCCGCACAGAGAACAGGGGAGGTAACACACACACACCTGATAATACACATACACATAGACAGGAACATTCACATAACGTTAAACACATTAGTAGCAGCACCTGCATGCAACAGCAAGACTACACAGAAACGTCCGATACACCAGTCCAGATAGATACACCTGAAGTTGCATCAAGTTTGTTAAAATACACAACTACTCCCTTCTCTAAACTCTCTTGTATGCCCCTCACTGTATGTGGGCATGTGTTGATTTTTTTTTTTAGTAGATTCTGGAGCAGAACACTCAGTGATACAACATGGGATACTTCCAGTAGACCCACTGCTCAGCTCAAATTCTATTCAGATGATGGGCATTTCAGGACGACCTGTAACCGAAACTTTCTCAGTCAACCTCCCATGTACAAGCGAGGGAGGAATAGTTACATCCCACTCATTCCTCATCTTACGTACATGTCCAGTAAATTTGTTAGCACGCGATTTAATGTGCAAATTAGGAGTAAATCTCACGTCCAATCCAGATGGACTAACTATTGAAGTAAGTGAAATGTGCAGTGTGCAGTACGGTCTTGGAAGCCCCCTGTATGTGTATGTCTGGCGGCTCTGCTCAGATCAACTCACACAAACTCCCAAACACCTTGTACAGCTCGCACACTTGAACACTTCATCAGTTGACACAGATTATATGAAAGAGGAAGATTTGCATTGCACAGCACATGTTCACCAAGGGCAAGATGTAGAGTTTGAAAAGACTTGGTTTGCAGACCCCCATGCATGTGAAAGATTGACCCTCAAAACTACATATTGGTCTCAACATTATTGCGCTGTGCAGGTCCATCTTACTCGTTGTCCAAACAGCTGCATCCATGTTCATCGCAGTGTTCTCAAGCATGTTATGCATGGGTGCAAGTATAAAATTTTCAAAAACCTGAAAAGTCTGACAAAGTCAGACGTGCATGGCACAGCCATGCAGGGAGGGTTACAAAGGGGGGTGAGCCCCCCCTTAGGGCTTGAAAAAAGATTTGAATTACAAGTTAAAATGGTTGTCTCTCATGCAATCTCATGCAAACATTTATAATATTAATAGTTATATGATTTGCTTATTCACATCAAATGTTTAATACATTTCATCAATTCATCTGAAATAACAATATTTCAAGTACAAGGCTTGATATTTCAAAACATCTAGCAACTACTAATTTAAATGTTGAAACAACCATTTTTAATATGCTTTTGCTGTGATACCTTTTTTACAATATATACACTGGAATAGCTGTGTTGATTTGGTCGAACAACATGCTATGTGCGTGAAACATGATATCACACATGTATAACACCGTGAAACAATGGGCTAGTCAGGACCGCTCGTTGGTGAGTGGCATATAAATTGAATGAGGTCTGTGGCGAAGACAAGATGAAAAGATTTGTCTCGTGCAGAGACTGTACCGCGGTAACCCGGTAATACGCTGAGTGAGACAGTGAGAGGGCCACCCCTATACCCCCCCGAAAATCTCAACGGATGTACACGATTTGGAAAAATGACTTTTTCAGAACCGAAAAAAACGGAGCTTCCGGCACATGCCGGAAAACTTGCACCCATGGTTATGCGCGGCCTCGTGTCAGAGGACTCTGAGGTCGGCTGCTGCCAGCATGATTTCTTTGACATCATTAATTCCATACCCCATGTCTCATTAGCAAAGCCACGAGCCGCCCACTGGAAAGACGTGGGGAAATGGGTCAAGAAGTGCGCAGCCAATGGCAATCAATGGTCCCAAACAGAGGACCCTAGTGTGTTGTTTTGCCAAAAGCTTGGGGTCTACAAACAAAGTCATGCTATGTGTGTGTATGTTGAGCACAGTGTAATATTAGCCACTGATGACCAGGGTCCTAGGGACCCCAGCCATAGTGGCCTGTTTGTCTCTGTTTCCACAGCCATAACTCCAGCAGAGGTGCACCCCAAATTGGCGGGAGTTCCAAATTCCATCTGGGCGAAGGGTAAACATGATGTAGGCCTAATAAAGAATGCTGAACCAGTGGTGATCACCCCCAAATCAGATTTCAGGCCTAAACAGACCCAGTACCCATTCAAACCAGAAGCAATCACAGGTATAAGACCGGTCTTTGATTCGTTGCTGAAGGCAGGTGTAATTGTCCCTTGCCAGGACTCTCCAGTGTGCACTCCTATTTTCCCAGTTAAGAAGGCAAGAAAACCGTCCCAGCCCAATGAGTGGAGGTTTGTCCAAGATCTGCAAGCAGTCAATGCTGCGGTTGCTCCGCGTACGCCTGACATCCCTAATCCATACACCATTTTGGGCCAGGTACCCGCTGACAGTATGTGTTCCTATTGCAGAGTATTCATTCCGAATTATTCCATCCTGGAAAGCCCAGTGAGAGATCTCATGCACGGTTCGTCCCTCACCGCTTTGTCACCTGTCGCATGGACACCAGAGGCTGAAGAAGCATTCCTGGCCCTAAAGAGTACTCTGCAGACCCACTCTGGGATTGCCTGACCCCAATAAACCATTTGTTCAAACTGTAGATGAAAAGAAGGGTTTCATGACCTCTGTTCTTTTGCAGAAGCACGGGGATAGATTAAGACCTGTAGCCTACTTCTCATCACGTCTTCATCTGCTTATCCAGGGCCGGGTCACGGAGGCAGCAGTCTGAGCAGTCTGAGCGCCTTATTGTGGTGGAGGGGTTTGTGTGCTTGAATGATCCTAGGAGCTATGTTGTTGGGGGCATTACGCCCCTGTTAGGGTCTCCCAAGGCAGACAGGTCCTAGGTGAAAGGCCAGACCAAGAGCAGTTCACCAAAACCCTTATGGATAATAAAAGATCAAGGACCGTGACGTCGCCTGGTATGGCGCAGCCGGGGCCCCACCCTGGAGCCAGGTCCGGGGTTGGGGCTCGTATGTGAGCGCTTGGTGGCCAGGCCTTTGCCCACTGGGCCCGGCCAGGCTCAGCCCGAAGCGGTGACATGGGCCCGACCTCCTGTGGGTTCATCACCCACAGAGGTAGCCGTAGGGGGCCGGTGCAGTGTGGATTGGGTGGCAGTCGAAGGATTGCAGCCTACTTCTCCAGCAAATTGGACCCAGTGGTGGCTGGACTTCCTATTTGCCTGCGTGCAGTTGCTGTGGCTGAAAAGGCGGTAACTTCTTCCAGAAATATTGTGGGATATTCTAACCTCACTCTTTTGGTCCCACATGCTGTCTCCCTGCTTCTGCTGGAGAAAAAGACGTCACATTTGTCAACACAGAGATGGTTAAAGTATAACATTGTCATATTTGATATGCCTAACATCATTGTGAAACATTGTACTGTTCTGAATCCTGCCTCTCTTCTCCCTACAGAGGACGATGGAGAGCCACATGACTGTGTCGCTCTCACTAATGATTTTTGTTCCCCCAGGGCAGACTTAAAGAGCGACCCTTTGGAAAATCCAGACATGGTCCTCTATTTGGATGGTTCAGCCTCCAGAGACGGGAAAGAACAAAGTAGGTTTTGCCGTAGTCTCAGATCACAAGGTCCTCAAGGCATCATGTCTGTCCTCAAACCTGTTGGCGCAGGCCGCAGAGCTCTTTGCCCTTATCGAGGCATGCAAATTGGCTGCAGGGCAATCTGTCAATATTTTTATAGACAGCAGGTACACATTTGGCATTGTGCATGATTTTGGCACCATTTGGAAACACAGAAATTTTCTCACTAGTACAGGATCTCCCATTGCACATCATAAACTGGTCTCTGAGTTGTTGGATGCTATTCTACTCCCTAGAGCCATTGCTGTGTGTAAGTGTGCTGCCCATACTAACAATACTGATCTTGTGTCTCAAGGAAATGCCAGGGCGGACGCGGCAGTTAAGTGTGCAGCCTCAGCTTCCAGTTCACCCTCTAACCTTGCTTTTTCTCAGGTTTCTACCCCCTGTTTACAGCTAGCGGACCTTTAGGCTGCTGGGCCATAGAAGGTTCACGCTGCACGCTACACGTTCACGTGAAGAACCGGACCCTGGGCCATTAAACTTCATGCTTGGATGTTCACGTGTTGCGTCTGTTCTACTTTGACCGAGTAACCAACAATATGGACTCTTCGGATGACGACGATTGCCTCATTCTGCTTTTACTGAGACGGAGGAAGAGAAAAAGGAACAGAATTTGGAGCCGAGAACACTTCCTTCTGAGAGAAACCCGTGGTGAATTTCACCGAACATTCTATAATCTGCTTGACAATCCCGATGAAGAACTATTTTTCAATTATACCATTCAATTATATTTTTTCTGAAGTTTTCCCTGAAAGCATAGCGTTATCTCCCTAGACCCGTTCTGATTGGCTGGCGCGGCGGTGACCGCATGCATTGACTGGAATTTCCGTCTTCACGCCTAGAAAAAAGTGTGCATGTTCATTTCTCGCTTCACGCGTGAAGTGTGCAGCGTGCAGCGTGCAACATGAACGCCGTTCTATGGCCCAGAGCAAGTCATGCTACGTTTGTCCACTTTTCTTTACACGCGTGTAGCGTGTAGTGTGCAGCATGCAGCGTGCAGCGTGAACCTTCTATGGCCCAGCTGCCTTAGAGCACTGCCACCCAGGACGAGAGATGAGTCTGGAAACAGGCCGGCTGTATCTTTGCAAACTCGGTCTGGGTTTGTCCCTCGGGCTGTCCCTGTCTACCAAAATCCCTTTCTATGCATAATTGGCCCATGGGCTCACCCATGTGTCAAAAGGGGGGATGGTAGCAGAATTAACAAAGAGATGGTTCACAAAAGGGTTTTCAAATTATGCTGCGAAATTTTGAAAGCAATGCTTGATATGTGCACAACATAATGCAGGTCAAGGTATCAAACTAACTCAAGCAGCACACCCAATACCAGACAAACCGTTTGATCATCTCCAAATGGACTTCATTGAACTGACACCTAGTGAGGGAAAAGGTACTGCCTGGTAATAGTTGGCATGTTTTCAAAATGGGTTGAAGTATTCCCCACAGCTAAACAAAACTCAGAGACAGTAGTCAAAGCACTCCTGAGAGACATAATTCCTAGGTGGGGTATACCTAGCAAAATCTCAAGTGACAATGGAACACCCTTTTTTAATGCAGCCCTAAAGAAAATAGGAGCATTCCTAGAGATAGACCTGAAACAACATTGTGCCTACCATCCTGCCAGTGCAGGAGCAGTGGAGAGGAAAAATGGGTCCCTTAAAAATAAACTAAGCAAATCTTGTGCAGAAACAGGGCTAGGATGGACAAAGGTCCTCCCTGTAGTACTCACACAAATGAGGATGCAAACTAGGCCATTTGAAATTCTGTTTGGACGAGTACCCAACACGGGGATAGGGCCAGCCCAAGGAACGCTGCCGGACACCACACTGTGTGATGATGCAATGTCAAATTACTGTGCAACGCTGTCCTCTGCTTTGAAATCTATCCACAAACAGGTAAAAAAAGTGCTTCCCAAGCCTGCTGAGGGACCTCTGCACGATCTACAACCAGGGGATTGGATAGTGGTGAAGGACTTCCGACAAACCAAGTGGAACAAGCCACGGTGGAATGGCCCATTCCAGGTCCTGCTCACGACCCCAACGGCAGTGAAGGTCACAGGCAGAGTGACGTGGATCCATGCTAGCCACTGCAGGAGGGTTCCTGAACCAGCTGAGCAGGAGGAAAAGGAAGTGACCCAGATGCTGACTAAAGCGTGTGAGGAAGAAAGGCATCACTGCATGGAACAGTGCGAGTATCACATCAATCACACATGCACCCTCAATAGGGAAGAGTATTTCAGTGTCTAGGCGATAGATAAGTCTTAGGTTTTCGAGTTTCCTCCAAGTCCCAGTGAGGTGGGACGAGGGCTGATAGGGCGTGCTCGCTCTCTGAGCACCAATACATGCCAAGAAGGGCAAGGGTTAACTCGGAGACCTAGTTAACATAACATGAAGGGGGTAAATCGTTATAAGCTAGGTCCAGTTGTGGGCCTGAGCATCCTGACCCTGCTGGGGCTCACATGAGGATTCGTGTGGTGGTCGATACAGGGAACCCAGGCTGACACAGAGTCGAAGACAGTTGGTTCAGTGGATGGAAGACTCTGATTCCATCCACCATACCGGTCCTGGGCTTAGTGATTGTGATGCTATGTTTGCTCCCTGTTTTCTGTCAATGTTGTATGTTTGTGTTTCAGAGGCAGCTGACAAATATTGTTTACCAGATGGTGAAAATAGACCCAGACGACTTGCCTAACTGGCCTCCAAACCCACATGAAGACTATAACCCACCATTTGATGACATCAGCTCAGCTGATATGAAATTAGTCCTAGCTTAAAACACTCTTATTTGTGGTTGTTTTCTGTTCTATTGTTTCCTGATCTGTGTATATAGCTTGCTAGCATTAACTTAAGACGTCTATGTCTTACAAAACAGCCTTAGGATTATTCCTGTACACTCAATGACGTGTTAAGTCGAATCTCTCCGGGAACTCTTACCACTGAAATTGTGTACATTTCTTTCTTTTAGCAATTATTATCTTGTAGGATAAAAAGGGGGTAAATGTGAAGGAAATTTAGTGAATGAACATTCCTATTCTCTGTGTTTCCGTGTGTTGAGCTCAAGTGGCCTAGTGTACTGAGAAAAGTTGTTTTGCCCACATGCTGGAATTGCCTTTCTGTGCCCTTGGCTGGTGATAAGCAGGGTGTCTGGGTTCTCCCTAACCACGCATCCACCTGCACATCCTAGAGCATGCCAGGTGCATGCTTTAACAAAGCTTCATAATAAGTCTTGAGCCAATCACGTTAAGACGCGAGCAGTAAGCGAATGCCTTTAGAGTATAATAGATAACAGCCACTAAGACACAACTCAGAGTGCGTACTCTCGGCATCACCTGAAGTGGTGTCTTCTTCTTCTTCTTCTTCTTCCTTTCCTGTTTTATATCTCTGTTTTACTGATCTACTATAATAAATAACTGAAAAGACAACTGCTAAGCATTCTGAAGCGTTTATTAGAAGTTTCCATTACAGAAGGGTGATCTGGGAGAATGTAACAATCACAGGGGAATCATGCTACTATCTGTATCAGGGAAGGTCCTTAACAAGATACTTTTGGAGAGAATGAAGGCAGCAGTTGATGCCCTGCTACGAGACCAGCAAGCAGGTTTTCGGCAAGATCAATCTTGCATAGATCAAATATGTACACTCCAAGTCATCATAGAACAATCATTGGAATGGAATTCTTCACTTTACGTCAACTTTATGGACTACGAGAAGGCCTTTGATAGTGTGGACCATGAGACACTATGGAAATTACTTCGCTCTTATGGAATTCCAGAGAAATTTGTGGCCTTAATTAAAGCCAGCTACGAGGGAATGTCTTGCCGTGTTGCAAATAAGGGTCAGTTATCGGAACCTTTTGAAGTTAGAACTGGAGTACAGCAAGGATGCTTGCTATCACCTTTCCTTTTCCTATTATCCATTGATTGGATAATGAGATCGGTAACCAAGGAGGGCAACAATGGGATCAAATGGATGCCATGGGAGCAGCTAGACGACCTTAATTATGCAGACAATCTAGCCCTGCTTTCACATCACCATCGCCAGATAACTACGAAGTTAGCAGAAACATCAGCCAAGGTCGGTCTGAGGATCAACAAGGGGAAGATGAAGTTGCCTAGGATAAACACCACAAGCGAGGTACCTGTCGTAGTTGAAGGGCAAAAACTGGAGGATGTAGAGGATTTTACATATCTTGGGAGTATTGTGAACAGTCTCAGAGGTCCTGACAAGGACATCATTACAAGGATAAGGAAGCCCAGAGCAGTGTATCTTATGTTGAACAGCTGGGCATCGAAAGAGCTCACAATAAAAACTAAGCTTCACATATTTACATCTAGTGTGAAGTCAGTCCTGCTCTATGGCGCAGAAACATGGAGAATGACCCAGAAGACACAGAACAAAATCCAGACCTTTGTCAATAGTTGCCTCAGATTAATTTTTGGGATCTGCTGGAAGGATAAAGTCACCAATGTGGATCTATGGAAGCTTGCTGGGGAGTCGCCAGTGGCACTGCATTTAAAGAGGAAGAAATGGGGGTGGATAGGTTATACTCTGCGGAAGCCTGCAAACAACATCACACGGCAGGCTCTCACTTGGAACCCACAGGAGAAAAGGAGAAGAGCCCGCCCAAGTAATAGTTAGAGGAGGGATTTAGAAAGCGAGTTCCAGCGGTTGGGACTAAGCTGGACTGAACTTGTAAAGAGGACCCAGAACTGTATAAGCTGGAGGAAACTTGTCGATGGCCTATGCGCTGCAGGGGTCGACAGCCTAAGTAAGTAAGTAAGCTTATGACAGGCACATGGAGCCTGGTGCTGACTTTTACAATTGATTAAACTGATTTTATAAAATGCAATGCAAAGTTACTTTGTTAATTGGAAAGAAGAGTTTATGGAACAGTTTGTACAGTTTGGGTCACTATAACAGGAACTGTTTTCAGTTTAGGAAAAAAAAACCAAAACAAAACCCCAAAAACAAGTCATTTGGGAGCTGAAGGAGTCGACTCCTTAAGGGGAGCTGAATCAAATGATCAGAAGAACCTGAATTCCTGTCACAAAATAATCAAGTGTAGTTAGAATGAAATGTTGAGTTAAAAAGTAGTTTTTTAAAGCATAAAACTTCTTTATAGCCTACTACAATAAACAAACAAACAAAGAACTAAAAAGTATATCTATATTTATGAATGTAGTGTGGGAAATAAGGCCGGACCGGCGGACATTGATTGGTAATTTTCACATTTGTCTGTCTGTATTTCAAAAGCATTGGACTGGATGGCCGATAAAAAAAAATTCAAATGTGTCTGTATTTCAAAAGCATTAAACCGGATGGCCAATGAAAAATTGTAAGGATATGCGTCTATTCAACTACTTATTTTTCTTCCAAATGTTACACTGGGCGAATACATTATGTCATGACACGACCTGTGATTGGCTGATCGTGGACACTCTTGTTGAATGACAAGTCGCCTCTCATCAGCAAGTAGGAGTGCATTCTGGCATGACACCATGCAACGCTGTTATCAGCCACTAAAGTTAAAAGAAAATAGACTACTACAGGTTTTGGACCCTGACAGTGTTTTTTCCATCGTATTTTAACCCTCTGGGGTCGAGAGCTTCTCTATTGAAGCCCGACAGGTTTAGAACGAGTGGGTCATGTATTTAGATAAATATCTTCACAAGTTTTTATCATACAAGCATGATAAACATATTGACAGAAACTTTATACTTTACATTTTCCTATGTACCCACTGCCAAATAATATATTTTTAAAATTACCTAAATTAGATGAAACATAAAACATGTTACTTTACTCAGTCACACTGGTGTCAGAGCGCTGAGGGCCCACTTAGGCATTCTTAAAACACTATTCCCATGGTAAGGGCCTGATATTCACTTTCACTCTTTCAGTTTCAATTGGTTTCTCTTTCGCAGTGTTTTCTTCTATTTTCTAAGTTCTAGTCCAGCAGATTTTAGTCTGAATGCCAAATATTACCATGTCTAGATTTGAGTCGGGCGGCACGGTGGTGTAGTGGTTAGCTTGCCTGCGACCCTGTAGAAGGATAAAGCGGCTAGAGATAATGAGATGAGATTTGAGTCATTTTAAAAGTAATTTTGTTACAAAGTTACTTGGAATCTTGTACTGAAAATTTTAACTATGTGAGAACAGTTCATTCATCTCATCTCATTATCTCTAGCCGTTTTATCCTGTTCTACAGGGTCGCAGGCAAGCTGTGAGAACAGTTGTATTGATAATTACTAAATTTCTTATATACTTCTTATAAACATAGTATAAATAGTTATTGTTAACATAATGTTGCATGAGTGTTATTATAGTACCTATATATGAGTACCAGTAAATTGTAACCAACTGGAACATCCTTGCCCCCATACTTTTTTCTAGACATGGAACTGATGTATGTGTACTACTGTTTTCTTGGGTATAACTTTAAGGATGGGCGGCACGGTGGTGTAGTGGTTAGCGCTGTCGCCTCACAGCAAGAAGGTCCTGGGTTCGAGCCCCGGGGCCGGCGAGGGCCTTTCTGTGTGGAGTTTGCATGTTCTCCCCGTGTCTGCGTGGGTTTCCTCCGGGTACTCCGGTTTCCCCCACAGTCCAAAGACATGCAGGTTAGGTTAACTGGTGACTCTAAATTGACCGTAGGTGTGAATGGTTGTCTGTGTCTATGTGTCAGCCCTGTGATGACCTGGCGACTTGTCCAGGGTGTACCCCGCCTTTCGCCCGTAGTCAGCTGGGATAGGCTCCAGCTTGCCTGCGACCCTGTAGAAGGATAAAGCGGCTAGAGATAATGAGATGAGATGAGAACTTTAAGGATATTTTTCTTGAATCTTCTGACATTTTCTTGTAAATTATATTCAATTTGTAGTGCAATCTTCCAACGGCGTCGATGGGGATGCCTCCGCCCAGTAGACTACACGCCTTATTGAGTTGTGATTTGGGGATGGACATTTGACCTCAGAGTAATCTTGACCTGGTGAAATTACTTGTATCAGCCTTGGAGACATTGTGTTCACAAGGTTTTCGGACAGACATTTGACCTCACAGTGACCTTGACCTTAGACCTTTTGATCTCAAAATCTAATCAGTTTATCTTTGTCCCAAAATCCACAAATGGTGAAAGTTTGGTGAAATTCCTTTCATTCGCCTTGGAGATATTGTGTTCACAAGGTTTTTGGACAGACATGTGACCTCACAGTGACCTTGATCTTAGACCTTTTGATCTCAAAATCTAATCAGTTCATGTTTGTCACAAAGCGCACGAATGGTGAAAGTTTGGTGAAATTCCTTTCATTAGCCTTTGAGATATTGCGTTCACAAAGTTTCAGGACGGACGCACGCGGACAGACATTTGACCTCACAGTGACCTTGACCTTAGCCCTTTTGATCTCAAAATCTAATCAGTTTATCTTTGTCCCCAAATGCACAAATGGTGAAAGTTTGGTGAAATTCCTTTCACCTGCCTTGGCGATATTGTGTTCACAAGGTTTGTGGACAGACATTTGACCTCACAGTGACCTTGACCTTAGACCTTTTGATCTCAAAATCTAATCAGTTCATGTTTGTCCCAAAGCGCACAAATGGTGAAAGTTTGCTGAAATTCCTTTCATTAGCCTTTGAGATATCGCGTTCACAAGTTTTCGGGACGGACGCACGCACGGACGGACAACCCGAAAACATAATGCCTCCTGCACCTTACGGTGGCAGAGGCATAAAAACGTGCATGGAAATAACTGAGAAGCCATTTCCAGGCATCTAAAGCCCTTCAGCTGCCGGGGCCCTAAGGCAGGTCCCGGACCCCCAGCCGCATTGCTCTTGGCCTTTAGCCCATCATTCAGACAGGCTTAAATTTGGATGGACTGACATTTCAGACTTTTCTGTTCTGTGACAGTCTACTTAAAATTCCTTATTTCCCACACTGTAAATGTATTAGCTCAGTGTAACCAGACAGCTAATGAAAGTTAAATTTAGCATTTTTATTATTCAAAAATGAAGTGTTTTCATTGTGAGCACAATGAATAAAACACCACTCCTATACCCTTACATAGCCAATATCTGTTGTCATGGTTACACTGGATCAGGCACATTGGTTTTGAACGGTGATTAAGTTTTTGACCGGATCTACTTCATCTGCTCCAACCCAAATTGTACTACACTTCCCAGAAAAAGAACAGCGTACCTCAAGATGTTTCAGTTCATGTTCATACCAAATGGCCATAAGACACAAACACAGCATACTGAGTCATGTTTGTTTATTACATGTGACATGCCTGCAAGTATGTGGCTCATGGCCAGTGTAGCAGCATTTTCCCCAACAAGTCAAATATATGTACAGTTACAACATAGCCAAGACACAGAATTCCTTTACACTGTACACAGATGGGGGGGAGGAACTGGAGGAAAATGAGAATTTGCTTTCATTCATTCTCTAAAGAGCAATATGTATGTGTTTCAAGTTGCCAGACAGTCCTTAATAGTTTGGTTTCTGGTATAATAACATGATCATAATTACTCATAGTCCAAGCTCAATGTATTGTTCAGTCTTTCTGAATCTTGGTTCTGGTGAAAAACGTGATTAAATCCCAAAATAAGTGAAATAAGCAGCATCAAGGTTGATTTTGATCACTCTTTGTTCTCTCAGCCATTCGAAAATCGTTCCAGGAGTAGAAGTAGTACATAAGCAACCCTTCACTCAGCTACTTCTGCCTGCTGGTGTCCTTAACTCTTCCTGCTGATCGGTTACATCATGCTGCTGAGGGTTGCAGCTACATGATCAACACAGACATCGATTTATTGTGCAAATACTCCAGGAAAAAAAAAAACCAACATGACAGAACAGTTGTGTAAACTGAATGAAGAATCGACGCTGATTAGTTCCTCATTCCATCGTTATGGTGAGGCATCGTGGGTAGCTCTTAAAGACGTTGCTGTGGAAACCTGTCTCCTAGCAACAACTTCATTCCGGGCCCTGCTTAGGATCCAGCGAAGCTGAAGGACGAAGACAGATCTTTGGCTTTTAAAGAAAATCCCAATAAACAATAGATTCAAGTGACTCAGTTATTAAATTGGTAAATGTTAAAAATCAAACACTAAATACGAAGTCTATATAACTACAGGTTTTTTTTTTTGCAATGCTTGATTATTCACTTAATTATACAGAATTAAGTCATCAAAAGGATCATATCACATGTGAAGATGTTTTCACAATGTACAATACAGATATACTTGGACAGAACAGACAACTTAATATTTTTTAAATTGAAATTGTTTCATGAATATTATGGATGTTTAATCCATGCTAGAATTATAATTATGACTTTAGACGTGAAAAAGTGCTTGTATCTTTTTTTGAACTTCTGAATTTTCTGAAAATTTTGATTTGACCCATGTGATGCGTTACAAAAATAACATGCATGCATACACATACATGTATATAAAAGACTATTTACACTCCGAAATACTTTACTGAAGTAAAGTTAAATCCTGATGTCATCATTCGTGCTGGTGAAATGTTCCTTAGAGAAAAACTTGACATCAACAATTGCACCAAGTACAGTGGATATAAAAAGTGTACACACCCCATTAAAATGATCGTTTTTTCTGATGTTTAAAAAAATAAATAAATAAAAGCCACGATTTCAAAACTTTCCCCACCTTTAATGTGACCTATAACCTGTACAATTTGAAAAGCAAATCTGTTAGGGGAAAAACAAAAAATAAAAACTGTACAATAAGCTGGTTGCATAAGTGTGCACACCCTTAAACTAATACTTTGTTGAAGCACCTTTTGATTTAATTACAGCATTCAGCCTTTTTGGGTACACACATGCCATCAATTAAAATGACTAATTAACCCTAAATAACGCTACGTTCACACTGCAAGGCTTAATGCTCAATTCCGATTTTTTTGTGAAATCCGATTTTTTTGTGAGGTCGTTCACATTAACAAATATATGCGACTTGTATGTGATCCTCAGTATGAACGAAAAGCGACCTAAAAGTGTTCCGCATGCGCATTGCAGGATACGACGACGTCACACGCAGTGAGCATGGCCAGTGTTTACGGAAGTAAAACCGCCCGGTTGCGGTATGACTCATGCTTAGTGCGTGTGGCATGGGCAGCTTACACATCTGGAAAGACACCATCAATGCTGAAAGGTATATCCAGGTTCTAGAGCAACATATGCTCCCATCCAGACGACATCTCTTTCAGGGAAGACCTTGCATTTTCCAACATGACAATGCCAAACCACATACTGCATCAATTACAGCATCATGGCTGTGTAGAAGAAGGGTCCGGGTACTGAACTGGCCAGCCTGCAGTCCAGATCTTTCACCCATAGAAAACATTTGGCGCATCATAAAACGGAAGATACGACAAAAAAAAGACCCAAGACAGTTGAGCAACTAAAATCCTACATTAGACAAGAATGGGTTAACATTCCTATCCCTAAACTTGAGCAACTTGTCTCCTCAGTCCCCAGACGTTTACAGACTGTTGTAAAGAGAAAAGGGGATGTCTCACAGTGGTAAACATGGCCTTGTCCCAACTTTTTTGAGATGTGCTGTTGTCATGAAATTTAAAATCACCTAATTTTTCTCTTTAAATGATACATTTTCTCAGTTTAAACATTTGATAGGTCATCTATGTTCTCTTCTGAATAAAATATGGAATTTTGAAACTTCCACATCATTGCATTCCGTTTTTATTTACAATTTGTACTTTGTCCCAACTTTTTTGGAATCGGGGTTGTACAAAAAAAACCTCTCCCAAAAGCATGTGGGAAAATGTGTTATGGTCTGATGAAACCAAGGTTGAACTTTCTGGCCACAATTCCAAAAGGCATGTTTGGCCCAAAAACAACACTGCGCATCACCAAAAGAACACCATACCCATAGTGAAGCATGGCAGCAGCAGCATCACATTTTGGGGCTGTTTTTCTTCAGCTGGAACAGGGGCTTTCGTCAAGGTGGAGGAAATTATGAACAGTTCTAAATACCAGTCAATTTTGGCCCAAAACCTTCAGGTGTCTGCTAGAAAGCTGAAGATGGAGAGGAGTTTCATCTTTCAGCATGACAATGACCCCAAAAAAGTTTTGGAACGGCCCAGCCAGGGCCAAGACCTAAATCCAATTGAAAATCTGTGGGGTGACCTGAAGAGGGCTGCGCACAAGAGATGCCCTTGCAATCTGACAGATTTGGACTGCTTTTGCAAGGAAGAGTGGGCAAATATTGGCAAGTCTAAATGTGTCAGGCTGACAGACTCCTACCCAAAAAGACTGAATGCTGTAATTAAATCAAAAGGTGCTTCAACAAAGTATTAGTTTAAGGGTGTGCACATTTATGCAACCAGCTTATTGTACTTTTTTTTTAATATGTTTTTCCTCCCTAACAGATTTGTTTGTTTTTCAAGGTGGGAAAATTTTTGAAATTATTTATTGTGGTCTCATTTTTTTTTTTTACATCAGAAAAACCTATATCATTTTAACCAGGTGCGTACACTTTATATCCACTGTATTTACAAATTATAAATCTTTGTTGTAATTTATCATGATATATTCTCAGATTCCCCATCCTCAACAGCTACAATTCAGTGGATCTACAGATACTTACTGCTTTTGTGTTTTAGTGATTTGGATCGTCTTGGTGAATTTGGATTCTGTTGAGGTGGAGAAATAATAAAATGCCCCAAACAAACAAACAAGAAAGAAAAAACACAAACAAAACATGACTTACAATAATCCATTTTAATGTCAATTTTACATAAAGAGAAAACTATTAAAAGATGCTAGTGTTCAAAGATGACATCATATAAGTTACGAGAGAAAAAGAAATTTAACAACAAAAAAAGTATATCTAATACTAGAAAAAGCCAAAATCTTGCAAATCTAAAATTCAAGAAATTATGAGCATAACACTGGAAAGAAAAACTTACCAATAAAGCAGGATGTTTCAAAGAACGTAAAAATACCTTATCTGCCTTTCTCTTCTTGGCTGCAATGCGAAATAACAGCTGGTGTTAAATAAAATTCTCTCGTCTCTTCAAACACAACACAAACATCCCCATCCAAACATTTTTAAACTAAATTTCAGAAAGGACCAATTTCATTTCAAGGAAATGTTGATCTTTTTTTTTTTAAATAAACTTTATCCATAGCTAACTAGCAAATACATTCATGAAAAATACAATGCTAGCTAGTCATTAAATACCGTACAGCTAGCTGGCTAAAGCTACACCAAGGGATTGAAAAGATCAGCTTAAAAAATTAAATAGTTCTCTGGAGCTACTATACAGAATCCATTAGCTATACATTACCTACTGTAGATATCTAATCAAACACTAGCATTTGGGTCTTGTTCTTAGCGACGGTGCATTATTTAATCCGTTATTAACCTTTTCTTTATATACAAGCTAGCATCCAGGTTCTTTTATGCTACGCAAATTCAAGATGATCCAATAAACAAGCTAACAGCAGCACACACACCTTTCTTTTCTGCCCCATAGGACCAGTCGTTGTCGTTAACATCATCATTGTCCTCCTGATCGCTCTCAGATTTGTTTGTGTTGTTGCCGCTGGCTATCCTGAGTGATGGAGGAGAGGAAATGTGAATCGATATCAATACCCCTAGACAGCGAGCCATCCTGCTGGCTAGGGGCATCGATATCAATACCCCTAGCCAGCAAGCCATCCTGCTGGCTAGGGGCTATCGCACTCTTTGTTGCCTTACAAGTATGTTTCAGGAGCAGCGGGAAAAGGAAATCAATAGCAGTCTTCAGATTAGATTGAGTAACGCAACGGAGAGGAGAGCCAACAGAATTACATCGGACACGTCAGATTCTGTTTGCTAGTTTTCTGATGATTGAGCATTAAACCCATACCCTGCTGAGAGCATGGCCAAATCATTATCGTGATTTGAAATCACAACTGAACTCACGACGGGCTGAACGTTCTTCTGCTGGGCCACTAAGGAGCCCTGCCACCCCCATGCAACTTGCAATCTGATTGGTCAGGAGCAAAGAAACATGCTTGATGTTACTTGTTAAAAAAGTAACATTTTTACTTTAATTTTTTAAACTGGAAGTTAAAAAAATAAGTTTTATTTTATATTATATATATTTTCTATACACACACATCAAAGCACCCACATTCCACACACTTTGCGCCTCACTTCCTGTAAAACGTCTACTTAGGCGCGAGGGGGGAAAAACGCCAAATTTATGTAACTTGATACAGTAGTTCTGATCACAGGTTGGTAAATAAATTTCAGACTAAACTAACCAGTCTGCCAAAAATGACTAGGAAAAATAAAAACATTTAATTAAAATGCCATATACTACATATTGCTTTTTTCATTCTGGAAACATATTCTACTAAATAGCAAAAAGATAATAAATAAAACTAAATGTTACAAAACAAAAATGATTTAACTTCTGAAATTCAATAACCAACACTAATTTTGTTCCATGTAATTTTTAGATGTGTGTGATCAGATAACTTTGATATAAATTAAATAAATAAAAATACAGAATCAAATATTTGATCTCTTGCCAATAAACCTACATCAATTTACAGTTACATGCTTCTTTGATCTGGTGTCTGAGATTGAGCACAATGTAACTCAAACTAATCTTGGAGTTCAATAAATTAAATTAACAAATTAATAAATTTTTTTGTTGAAGAAATCAGATGTCTCTCTCTTCAGGCACTCAGGTGATGTAGCTAATGTTATTCCCCAAACTAATCTAGCAATTCTAGCAACAATAAAGAAAAAAGATTTAAAAAAAAGTCCAAAAAACCACTCATTCTGTCACATAACTACATCCTGTTGTGTGTCGAGGTACCTGCGGTTGGCGATGCGGCTGCTGTTGCGACCCATGCCCAGGCACTTCTCCAGGTGAGGGGCAAAGCGTGAGGCGGCGATGCTCCGGCTGCAGTTAGGACACACACACTCCTTATTCTTCCACTGGTTATACACCTGGCCAAAGATGTCCACTCCGGGCTGGTCCACAATTTCTGTCACACAAGAAAAATCACTTGCTAATACGGAACAATGATATAACTTTAGGAGGAGGTTGTTACAGTTGCAACATTTTACAACGTGCCCACAAAATCACCAATGGTGTATAATATCATCATCATCAACAACAACAACCAGTGTTCTCAGAGCTGCCAACATCACTAACAAGAAAAAAAAAATCCCAGCAGGCACAGTAAAGGCATAAAGGCAACAGTGTGGCATGAATGCTAGTTAACTATCAGGTTTGTGAATTCAGAGGTCGCTGTTCACATAGATAAAAGCCAGGCATACCTCTTAACCCTGCATTGACACTAGCAGGAAATTCAACACTTGCAGGGGGCGTGGCCTCTCCTAGCATTTCTCAATCACTGGGTCACAGCCCATTAGTGGGTCGTGAAGCGCCATCTAGTGGGCTGCAATCCACCCCCCAAGTTGAAACTAATTTTTTTAGTAGGGTACAATTCTTGGGTTGCATCAAACATCACATCTGCAAGACATGATGGTCAACTAAGCTCACTATTCACAGAGTATTACCATCACTGGGGCACCTTGACAGTCATTAAAATGCCCTACACTTGTGTCGTTTTGGGCTGTTTGAATCACACAAACCGTGAAACTGAAGTTTCTTCTGGGTTCCCCATGAAGTGATAAAGTGTGAAAGAGCTAAGGATTTTACCAAAAGATGATGTGAAAGGTGGCTCTTGAACTTTTCAATGTGATCAAAGGGAATGGAATCGAAGAACTGCAGTGGTCACTTCATGAAAGGTTTGTAAATTCCTCTGATTTATCTTGTTTGGATTTGCAAATAACTTCACCATTTTCCATTATTTCGTGATGTTTTGAAGTTCAGGAGACGCTCAAGTCTGCAGATGTATTTTTGTTCACTGTTTGATCGTGGTTGCCATATTGTAAAGTAACGTGTATATAGTACATGTAATACCCAGGAATTTAAAGGCGTTTCGGTAGATCTTTGTGAACAGTTCACCTGGAAGAGAAGAGCATGGAGGCTTGAGAATCGAGTGGCTATGGTTTGTTTACACCCAATACTGAACTTGTCGCGTTCTAGCAACCATCGCAAAGATGTGTACAAAAAGCTCAGAAATGCCTACCTACCCTAGCATAAATGATGCAGGATTTATCTTGTGTCCTGATCCCCAGATCTTTAACCCAGTCACATATAAAAAGTTTCACTTCTCCATGTTCTTTCATGTTTGTCCATGTAGAACTATGTCTGCAGCACCAGGTAGTTTGAGATGCTGGGAAAACTCAACAGATGGATAATTTTCCAACTCATAGGAAAAATCCTTCTTTAACACAAGGATCTATCCCACTGAGTGGTTTCCATATCCACTTTGAGTGTACTTCTTGGTTTTAATAACTTGCTTGTTTGCTGTACACAAACATGGCAATAAGTTCTTGTGTTAACTGACCAGACTCCACTTTTGGATCATTAATCCCTTTTGACTGAGGATGCCCTGCATGCATGGTTTTATGTTGGCTTCTGGCACATCCATACAGTTTTAAATACAATAATTAAAAACAGTTTGTTTTTATTGCATTTACTTAATTCCTGGGAGCCCATCTGTAACAGGGAGTGATGTTGCATTCCCTTAATACACTTTACAATAGATTATTAGATTCTAAGAGAATAGAGGTGTCAAAATAATTGGGTCTCTTTTTTAAAATGGGCTCCAACTTGTTACAAGTATGAATAGGTGGGCCTTAAAGTAGAAAAGATTGAGAACCCCTGGCTAAGCCAACGGTTTTTTTTTTCCAGTTCTTCTAGTAGCTGAAATGTACAACCCAGAGCTAACCATTTAACCACATTTTATGTTATGTGCTACCCTTCATACTAGCTTCATTCTCAGATTAGCGAAACAATCACTACATTCACTTGTACTACTTCCTCCCAAACTTTGATTTTCTTCATGATGTCTCTATACACATTTAACGAGAGGTCGTATATGACAGGACCCGGTGAAACCACATTGTGCTTTTTTTTTTTGGAGAGTCAAACATTAAATGGGAACTAACCGAAGGTAGGAACTAAAGTTGCAAGTGGGGAACTGAAGAAACATCGGACCACATGTGCTATAGGATTAAAGGCATAGTTTTCAGCCGTTTCCCTTATCAGCAGAGAAATGGGTAAAAAAAAAAAAAAATCATAAATGCTACAGCTAAATCTTTGGGTTCTTGAATAATAAGAACCTATTGAGAACCATTTTGTACTAGTTTTCACTCTATAATCGCTCTCTTTCTCATGCATGACTTATAATTAGTCCAAAATTACTCAAGTATTTCACCCTCTTCACGATTCCTTGCATCACTTTTATGGATTTGTTCATCAGTCAGTACCGAAGTCCTTCATGCTCTCCTGGTCCGTATCATCCAGGAAGAAGTAGCCTTGTTTGACGGCCCGGTGAACTTCGAAGCAAAGCCCCAGACATGCATCCTCCACCAGATCGGAGAGGATCTCCTGAGCAATGCCCTGCAGTAAAACATCCAGCACGGCATGGTTCGTCATAACCACTAAAACATGTTCCAATAACAGGAGTAGAAAAGTTTTGAGTACGTTACAGTAACTGAGAATGATGTTAAATTAAAGTTACAATGAAACAGGCCGGGAGATGAGATTTGATTGCATATGTCGGCGAATTTCCATTTGAAGAGTGAAAGTTGAAGTGCTTAAATAGTCAATAGTGTATGAGATATGCCACACCCCATTAAAATCTAAAACCTGATGGGACAACGGTTTAACCAGAGCCACTGTGAAGGATTTGTAGTAGATCTGAATAGTAGCTAAAGAACGATGAACACTGGATAAATGTTTATGTCCGTTATATAACCGTGAACTTGCACAAACTCCACTCTCATTGCAAATGAATGAGAATGTGTTTATTTTCTACCAACCGATGATTAGTGTGCAGTAGTGATGTTATATTTGATACGGTGGCTTCAAGGTGTTTTTCGAGTAGGAAGACCAAATCGTATTGAATCTTTGTATGGAGGCATTCAGAGATGATTTTATTTATACAAGCTCATTACTTCTTGGAAAATATATGCACATCCCACCCTGTGGGCGTGTCTTGTGCTACAGTAGCACCTTGTTGGCAGTAAATATGGTCTGTTGGTGTGTTTTTGGCTGCGAGTCTTCCTGCACTGTAATTTTTTCTCCATTCGTCGCTTGGTAGAGAATAAATGGCTTGAGTGTGAGCCCCAAGTTGGTAATAGACTTCTGACTATTACTAACTGACAAACTGAACAGGATGCAAGTGGACCCCTGCCTGGTCACCTGGATCTCCAGCTACCTCACTGACAGGCCGCAGTATGTCAGGCTGACAGACATCACGTCTGACACTGTGATTAGCAGTACTGGAGCACCCCAGAGTACGGTGCTGGCCCCTCTTCTCTTCACCCTGTACACCGCAGACTTCTGCTACAACTCGGCGCTGTGTCACATTCAGAAGTTTGCCGATGACACAGCCATTGTTGGGTGTATCAGTGACGACAGAGAGGAGGGGTATAGGAGTCTGGTGAGGGACTTTGCTGTATGGTGCAACAGGAACCATCTGCAGCTCAACACCTCGAAGACCAAGGAGCTGGTCATTGACTTTGGGAGGTCCAGACGAAGGTCACGACCAGTTCTGATCGAGGGAGTCAAGGTGGAGGCTGTGGATTCCTACAAGTACCTCGGGCTGTGTCTGGACAGGACTTGCAACACCAAACACTTATACAGGAAGGGACAGAGCAGGCTATACTTCCTTAGGAGGCTGCAGTCCTTTAACATCTGCAGGAAACTCCTGTGGATGTTCTATCAGTCTGTGGTCACCAGTGTCCTGTTTTACACCGTGGTGTGCTGGGGGGGGGCAGCACATCCAAGGAGGACACATCCAGGCTGGACAAACTGATCAGGCGGGCCGGCTCTGTGGTTGGCATGAAGCTGGACTCTCTGGTGACAGTGGCAGAGAAGAGGTCTATGGACAAACTATTGAACATCATGGACAATGCCAGTCACCCTCTGCACACCGTCATCAACCAGAGGAGCCTGTTCAGTGACCGAATGCTCCTTCCCAAGTGCAGGACGAAGAGACTCAAAAACTCCTTTGTCCCTCATGCCATCAGACTGTACAACTCCTCTCTGGGGGGGGACGACGACGACGACGACAGGGACAGAGGACGGGAAGAAGCAGTAGCCTAGCCTAACAATAAGCAATACCGGACAATGTGCAATATAATGTGCAATATCTCTCCTGCCGCCCCCCTCCCCCATATCTTATTCTTTTTATATTTGTATATGTAAATAATTTATTTTAATTTATCTAGAAGATTTTCCTCTATTTCTTTTCTCTGTTTATCTGTAGTGATGCTGCTGGAATCTTAATTTCCCTGAGGGAACCCTCCCAAAGGGATCAATAAAGTTTTATCTAATCTAACTAGCAGTCAGAAAACAAAAGAATCAACTCTCCGCTGGTCTCCATATTAACTACCTCACTACTGACGTACTGTCACGTTTGTTTAGATTCAGTGTGGGGCGTGGCATCCCTCATAGCGCCACTCTGACTTCCTGTTTCAAAAGGAAACACGTCAACCAAAGAAGCCGCTCAACGTCTGCATTAAACTACATCACAAACAACATATCATTGTCTATACTAGCATAACAATGTTAATTATTTCAGCTTTCTTTATAATGGCGTAATCAGAGCCGTGTACGCTGGCACTTGAGCGTGTGCATTATGAAACGTACCATTGGAACATCACACACTCTTATGGGAGCAAAACAAGTGGGTGCAACACACCTCCATTTTGCTGTTGTCCATGCCGGACAGGGCCGTCTCCTCCATTTTCATTGGCGAAGACTACAAGAGGAGGCGTCTACATGCTGGAGCGCAGGGCTGTTGCACGCACGCGCACACACCGGTGATTTCTTTATAATAAGGAGGACAATTATAGCAGGAAAGCCCTTGAAGGCTCCTGTCAAGGCTTCTCCACCCTATGCAGTGCACTATATGTCCAATAGGGAGCACACAGACAGTATAGGACAATGTCCTGTAATTAAGCTTTATACTATAGATGTTAAACACACAATTCTTCTTACCAAGACACGGATACGTACAGATCTGTAAGACAGCAATGTTGTCTATATTCAAGTCTTATGTCTGTAGAGCTTACAACAAAGACACACAACTAGCCTACAAAATACTTGATCACACGCTGCAGTCAAAACCGGCTTGAAAGCCAAACAAACCAACCACACACACTAATGCAATCATCTACATGCCCAAGCCAAAACAATCACCGCAAATTCAATAAAACATGAGCTTTTTTTTCCTCATTTTTTGGATTTAAAAACGTGACCGCAGCAAACAAACATGTCTTAAAGCCACAATGTCGCAAAAGGTTCCGCTTTCAAACACAGCGCGCTTTATTGTTGCTCCTTTCATCTTTTTCCTTTTTACCTTCTGCAGAAAGGCCGCCTTTTATTTTGAGTCCTACTGCTACTCATCTACCCAAGATCTACTCTCTAATTCCTAAATCCCCACACACTGAGTCCCAAAGACGAGCTCAGAACACAAGCGAAGCTCGGAAACAGTCCTCTGGAAACCATTTATTCACAGATTTCCAAAAACGAGTTTAAAATAGCGACATTGCGTGCGCACACTTCCACGCTCCACCGCACTCAGGCCTGATTAACCGATTCTGCTACTGGAGAGAGTCGATCGGAATATGGGCGGAGCCAAGACGTTTCACAGGAACGGAGTGAACCAGGGTTGGGCTGCATCTCAATACTCACACTACAGGTATAGATCCGCAAAACCCCAGAAAACATCCAGAGTATGCAAACATACCACACCACACTACGCAATCACATCATTCAGCTCGACACTCCGAATAACTGAAGAAGAAGAAGAAGAACTCCTCCAGGAATAATAAAAAGAAGTTGGCTGTCCAAAGCAAAGCTGTTACATTGTATGAATTGTTTCAAACATTCTGCCACTGCAAAAATATATGTATATATTTTTAGTTTCATGGGGATACATTTGGGTGGTGTAGTGGTTAGCACTGTTGCCTCATAACAAGAAGGTTCTGGGTTCAAGCCCAGCGGCTGGTGGGGGCCTTTCTGTGTGGAGTTTGCATGTTCTCCCAGTGTCTGTGTGGGTTTCCTCTGGGTGCTCCAGTTTTCCCCACAGTCCAAAGACATACAGGTTTGGCGAATTGGTAGCTATAAATTGATTGTAGGTGTGAATGGTTATTTATGTCTATGTGTCAGCCCTGCGATGACCTGGTGACTTATCCAGGGTGTACCCTGCCTCTTGCCCATAGTCAGCTGGGATAGGCTCCAATTTGCCTGTGATCCTGTACAGGATAAGCAGCTATAGATAATGTATAGATGGCTATACACTCACTGGCCACTTTATTAGTAACACCCATCCATCCACCTGCTGTTTTATGCAGTTATCTATTCAGCCAATCGCTTGATAGCAGCACAAGGCATAAAATCATGCAGATACAAATCAAGAGCTTCAGTCATCTGTGAACATCTGGATCAGTGGATGGGTACGTCTGAATTGTGTACTTGCTCACATACTCCTAGTTACGGTCGGGTAGTAGGTACTTAACCATCCTGAGAATTCATATGTTCAGATGCAGCCTTGGATTGGTAACTTTTTTCCGGAGAAAGGAGCTGACGCATGTACGCACCCAGGCATGCACAAAAAAAGTCACTATAATTCATCAGGTGACATCACTAATTAATTTGTATATTTACTGAATATTCATTTGCATATTGAATGACACCATGTGACTTAAATCATAATAATGACACCATGTGACATAAATCAGAATAGAGTTTTATCAGAATAGAAACTAACAATCCTTGCTTTTATATGAAAATAAAGTGGGATAGATGCGGCATAATGTGCAAGCTGCATGCTGTGCCCCAAAGTTCCAATTTTCATATAACAGCACAGTCTGGCGTGTTATTGCCAAAAATTACAATGTTTAATTTATTAATGAGGGACAAATAAGACATTTTAATGGCTTACAACCGTTAATGAGAGACAAGTTAGTTCCTGTTCGCACTTGTTAAATATGATAAAACATTGTTCTGTGATCAGTTCAAGTTTATTTTTTATAGCGCTTTTAATAATAGACATTGTTGCAAAGCAGCTTTACAGAATTTTAATGACTTTAAACATGAACTAATTTTATCTCTAATCTACAGTGGTGCTTGAAAGTTTGTGAACCCTTTAGAATTTTCTATATTTCTGCATAAATATGACCTAAAACATCAGATTTCCACACAAGTCCTAAAAGTAGATAAAGAGAACCCAGTTAAATAAATGAGACAAAAAATATGATACTTGGTCATTTATTTACTGAGGAAAATGATCCAATATTACATATCTGCGAGTGGCAAAAACATGTGAACCTTTGCTTTCAGTATCTGGTGTGACCCCCTTGTGCAACAATAACTACAACTAAACATTTCCGGTTACTGTTGATCTTTCCTGCACACTGGCTTGGAGGAATTTTAGCCCGTTCCTCCATACAGAACAGCTTCAACTCTGGTATGTTGGTGGGTTTCCTCACATGAACTGCTCGCTTCAGGTCCTTGCACAACATTTAGATCGGAATAAGGTCAGGACTTTGACTTGGCCATTCCAAAACATTAACTTTATTCTTCTTTAACCATTTTTTGGTAGAACGACTTGTGTGCTTAGGGTCGTTGTCTTGCTGCATGACCCACCTTCTCTTGAGATTCAGTTTATGGACAAATGTCCTGACATTTTCCTTTAGAATTCGCTGGTATAATTCAGAATTCATTGTTCCATCAATGATGGCAAGCCGTCCTGGCCCAGATGCAGCAAAACAGGCCCAACCATGATATTATCACCACCATGTTTCACAGATGGGACAAGGATCTTATGCTGGAATGCAGTGTTTTCCTTTCTCCAAACATATTTGTGACAGTTCGTGTAGGTGGGCGGTGCTGTATTAAGCCAATGTGGTGCCCCTGGGCACTATACCTCAAGTGCCCCCCCCACTACCACCCTGCGCGCACGCGTTCAGTAACCTCCTGCACACACTCACAAACCTTGCCCTTTGCTGTCAAAAATAGTAGCATATACATAAAAAATAGTACACATAAACAAGGTCATTCTTCCTCATTGAAAATTTATTAAGTAGGCTACATCAGCCCATCAAATTCACTGAAAACAACCATTATTCAAATATTTCAACTTAAAATCAATCAATTCAATTCAATATCAATTCAAACAGCATCCATTTATATATATTAAAATGTACAGATTCAAAATGTGTATCAATTCGAAGAGCATTCATCTATATTGAAATATATCAATTCAAAGAGCATCCGACTATGCAGCACAAACAAAACACTCCTATTATCCAGGGGAACTTCATTACCACAGCCGTCCCAGAGCATCATAACAGCAACAGGGCCTAGACAGGAACCAGGCAAAGAAAACCAGTAAATTGACCGCGTCAATTGACATTTGTCTAAATAACAGAGATGAATAAATCAGCTTTCTTACCTTTAGCAGAGCTGCTTCTTTCTTGATTTTGCGCAAGCAAAGGTGTCGACTACATCCTCAAAGTCCAACTCTTTCACCAACTCCGATTCAATGGTGAGCAGTGAGAGTGCTGTCAGACGCGTCTGTGTTATCGTAGTCCTCAGTTCATTCTTCACCCGCTTCAACCGGGAGAACGACCTCTCGCCTTCTGCATTGGTGATGGGCAAGGTTAGGAAGATTCTGAGTCCCACAAAGACGTTTGGAAATGTGCTTTGGAGTCCATGTGTGTGTAGAAGCTGTAGCATTGTTGCTGGAGAACGTTTTTTCTCTTCCTGGACGAATGTCTTGAATTGGATGAGTTCTTCGCCGAAGTCTTTGTCTAGATCATCCGAATACACGGAGGAGAGTGTAGAAGCACATTTACGCACGTTATCACAGTCTGTGTCCATGTTAAACAAAACACTGAACAGTTTGTTTAACTCTGTGTATGCGCCAATGCGTTTGTCAAGACAAGACAGCAACTTGTCTAAGATCACATAGTAGGTTTCCACCTCGAATCTTCTGCTGCCGTGCAGGCCAAGCAGGGCATTGCTGTCTCCCGATTCATCTGGGAAAAGTTTTCTTTTTTTGACCCATTTAATCTCTTCCTCGTACAGATGACAAACTCCTTCGATATCTCGAGCAGCATTCTCGTATTTGTCAAACTGATCCCTCTCCGATGCCACATATGAACGCAGTGACTGCAAAAGGTGCTCTGCAGTGTCCAGCGTAATGTTGTGGTTTTGCAACGCCTCTGTGGTGGTCTTAAATCTGGAGAGTATGTTATCCCACACGTGTCAGGACCGCTGTCTCCAACTTATCAAGATGAGCGCAGAGTGATGAGGCCTCACATCTGGTGTCCCCCCTCTCATTTGGATCGGTGGAAAATCTGCCCAAAGCCTCTCTGATGACCTTGTAGTTTTCTCTCAGTGCCTTCGTCGAATCTGCTCTGCAGGTCCACCTCGTATTTGACAATGGCTTGAGAGTCCTCATCACATCAGTGTTGCGGAACATTTTTTCCCAGCGGTGCGTGGACTTCGCACAGAACACATAAAGTGACTGAAGAAAGTCAAAGTAATTCCGTGTGGTGGGGCAGCTGTCCTCAATGCTGTTCACCCCCACGAGATTGAGGGAATGTGCAGCACAGGGTACATAGTGAATTAAGGGATTGACCTTTTTCAGGTGAGCCTGAAGACCATTGTATTTTCCAGACATGTTGCTGGCGTTGTCGTAGCTTTGACCTCTACAGTTTGACAGGTCTAAACCGAGATCAGCTGTCATTTTCATAACACACTCAGCGAGGCTTGCTCCTGTGTGGCTGTAAATGAGCTCGAAACCAATGAATCGCTCGAGTATTTCACCTTCTTCACTCACACATCTGAAGATGAAAGTCAGCTGGTCAGTGTGCAACATGTCGGGCGTCGAATCCGTAATGATGGAAAAGTATTTGGCACGCTGAATTTCGGATGCTGTCTTCCGCTTCACTTTCTTGCCCATCAAGCAGATCAACTCATCGCACACTGTAGATGACAGGTAAGATGTGTTTCCTCTTCCCTTTTGGCCGTGCTTGTCCAGGTGTTCTTTCAGGAATGGGTCAAACTCTGCGATTAGTTCAATCAGCCCAAGGTAATTGCCATTGCCAGACGACCCCAGCAGCTTATTGTCTCCTCTGAACGCCAAACCTCGCACACTCAAAAACTTTATCACGGCCACAGTGCGTCGCAAAACCTCTCTCCAATACTTCGCCACATCCTCTTTCTGCTGCCTGAGTACGGTATCCACTGTACCCACATTCCTTGATCTCCTCAGAAGTGCGAGCATACATTCGCGGTGGCTTGCGCTCTTCTCATGAGCTGTGACTCGGTCGGGGTGTTTCTAGTCACTGTATCCTGATGTGAAGGCATTTTGCTGCACAGCCAGGCATTTGTACGCGAAGCAATAAACCATGCCAGTTGAAGGGGAGTAGATTAGCCAATCTCTGGACACTGACTGTTTGTTCGGCAGCTGGCATTGAAAGAGATCATTTGTAAGAAATCTGGTTTTCTTACCGTCGTGCCATGCAGATGCTGCATATTTAGCCACCCGGTTGTGGTAGGTGGCGGGACCATTAGCAATAGCCAGTTCTTTTTTCAACTCCATTAGATCTCCCCATAGCACAGGATCAGTTGAAATAGAGAAGTGTTCTACTGGCGTCGGCTGTGCTGGGTTGACATCCATAACACCCTCGTCTTCCTTCTCGTCACCATGGTATGAACTGATCTCTACCTGGCTTAAAGTGGCTTCGCACATATCCTCCTCCCCGGGGTCTCCCTCGCTCCCATCTTCCTCGTCGTCGCCGACCCCTCGGCTAACACTGGCTGTGGTTATAGCATCTCCCCGGCTAGTGCTAGCAGGGCCATCTCCCTCACTAACATCGCTGATTTCACTAGCTTCGGCTTCCGCGCTGGTAGTGACAGCAGTTGTCGATGTTTTTATAAAAAAACGATCCAACACTGGAACATTTTTAATTGCAGCTACACGCCTGGAGTCTTTCTCTTTTTTTAATTTTCTCTTCGCACAACCACTCAATTGATGTCTGTCCATTTTTCATTTCTACCGCAGTTTTAAAAAAATTGATACATTTCACCGTAGGTGGACTGGCTTAACTGACAGGTTGAGGAAAGGAGGGGTTAATGGTCACATAGGCCACTCTTGCTCAGAATTATGATTATTGTTGTTGTTCTTATGAAATTAGTGTTCATAATGAATTATATATGACTATTTAACAATGTCAAGTGTATAACCATTTTAAGTGTACAAACATTCACGAAAAAATATTTTTAAAGTTTCTGTCATGTGGTGCCCCCCCACTGGCTGTGAGTGGTTAGTGCCCCTGGCCCATATAGTTAATCCGGCCTTGTAAGTGGGTGGAGCACAGAAGGACGGCAGCCCAGAACTGATTCATAAAACTCTTTTATTTAGCTTTTCAGCTTCTATATTTACTCTCACACACACTCAAACACACGCACACACATCCGTCATCTGGTTGGGGAGAGAGCTCCCTCTGCTCTTGCTCTCTCTCCCTAAATAGGGCGTGGTCACTGGGGAAGACACACAAACACATTAATTAACATCAGGTGTAGTGATTCTGCCACTTACCTTCCCTGACTCCGCCCTCCGGTCACAGACCGATGCTTGACCACGCCCCCGCTGCCACATACCCCCACCGCCCGACTCAGGCCGGGCGGCCATCTGGCCTGCAGCCGACTCCCCCCCCTTGACGGGAGAGGAAGTCCGCCATGACCATCTGCGCCCCTGGCCTGTGGATCACCTTGAAGTTAAAGGGTTGGAGTGCCAGATACCAATGGGTGATCCGCGCGTTGGCATCCTTCATGCGGTGGAGCCACTGGAGGGGCATGTGGTCCGAACAGAGGGTGAAAGGGCGTCCCAGCAGGTAGTAACGGAGGGCGAGGACCACCCACTTGATCGCCAGGCACTCTTTCTCAATGGTGCTGTAGCGCCCCTCATGCACCGACAGCTTGCAACTGATATACAGTACTGGGTGATCCTCCCCCTCCACCTCCGTGGACAAAACAGCCCCCAGCCCTCTGTCCGACGCATCCGTCTGTAACATCAAGGGGAGAGAAAAGTCAGGGGAGTGTAAAAGTGGCCCCCCACACAGTGCAGCCTTTACCTTAGAAAAAGCCCGCTGGCATTGCTCCGTCCACTGGACCGGATCTGGTGCCCCCTTTTTAGTCAGATCAGTCAGCAGGCTGGTGACGTCTGAATAATTAGGTATAAACCTACGATAATAGCCAGCCAGCCCCAGGAACTGTCTCACCCCCTTTTTGGTCTTGGGCCTCGGGCAGGCCGCAATTGCTGCTGTCTTGTTAATTTGGGGACGCACCTGCCCGTTGCCCAAGTGGAAGCCCAGATACCGTACTTCCACCCGCCCAATCACACACTTCTTCGGGTTGGCTGTGAGACCCGCTCGCCTCAGCGACCTAAGGACGGCCCCCAGATGTTCGAGGTGCCTCGGCCAGTCATTACTATAGATAATAATGTCGTTGAGGTAGGCGCCGCATAGGTGGCGTGGGGGCGGAGGACCCTATCCATCAGCCGCTGAAATGTAGCAGGCACCCCAAACAGCCCAAAAGGAAGTGTGACAAATTGGTGTAAGCCGAACGGTGTGGAAAAGGCCGTTTTTTCTCGGGATAATGGAGTCAAGGGGATCTGCCAATAACCCTTTGTTAAATCCAGTGTCGAGTAAAAATGAGCCGTGCCTAGCCGATTGAGCAACTCATCAATATGAGGCATTGGGTACTCGTCAAATTTAGACACCGTGTTGACTTTTCTATAGTCTACACAGACCCGGACCAACCCGTCAGCCTTGGGTACCAAGACCACCGGGCTGCTCCAGTCACTGTGGGACTCCTCGACGATGCCCATTTCGAGCATGGCCTCAAGTTCTTCTCGAACCACTTTTTTCTTGTGCTCGGGTAACCTGTAAGGGCGGCTATGCACTACCACCCCCGGGGGCGTCTCAATGTGGTGCCCTATGAGGTTGATGTGGCCGGGCAGGGGCGAGAACACGTCTGAAAACTCGGTCTGCAACTGGGCAACCTCCGCGAGTTGGGTCGGGGAGAGGTGGTCTCCATAGGGGACCGGAGAGGTACGTGATGCCAATGTTCCCTTTTGAACCTCCGGCCCCAGCTCCGCCTTCTCCGGAACCACCAACACCAACGCCACAGGGACCTCCTCATTCCAGAGTTTGAGCAGGTTGAGGTGGTAAATCTGTAGCGCCCCACCCTTATCCGTTCGCCTCACCTCATAGTCAATGTCCCTGACTCACCGTGTGACCTCAAAGGGTATTTGCCACTTTGCGACCAATTTGGGGCTCAATCTGGGCAACAGTACGAGTACTTTATCTCCCAGTGCGAACTCCCTAAGGCGCGTACCCTTGTCGTACAGGCGGGTTTGTCATTCTTGGGCCTGCCGCAAATTCTCCTGAGTTAGGTGCATGAGCGTGTGGAGTTTTGCACGCAGGTCAATAACGTATTGGATTTCATTTTTACTTGGTGAAGGTCCCTCCTCCCAATTTTCCCGCAGCACGTCTAGAATGCCGCACGGCTTACGCCCGTATAACAATTCAAATGGGGAGAACCCCGTGGAGGCTTGGGGGACCTCTCGCACTGCAAATAGCAAGGGTTCGAGCCATTTATCCCAATTACGTGCGTCCTCACTTACGAATTTTTTAATTATATTCTTGAGGGTGCGATTGAACGGTTCAACTAAACTGTCCGTTTGTGGGTGATACATGTTGGTGCGGATCGGCTTAATACCCAACAACCCATACAGTTCGTTCAGTGTACGTGCCATAAACGAGATACCTTGGTCAGTCAGAATCTCTTTCGGGATTCCAACTCGGGAGATAATGCGGAAGAGTGCCTCCACAATACTGCGTGCTGAGACATTGCGAAGAGGCACTGCATCCGGGTATTGTGTTGCATAGTCCACCAGAACTAATATAAAGCGGTACCCTCGTGTTGACTGATCTAATGGCCCGATGAGATCCATCCCAATTCTTTCGAACGGGGTCTCGATTAACAGTAGAGGGCGCAAAGGCGCTTTTGGAATGGCCGCTGGATTTACTAACTGGCATTTGCGGCACGCCGTACACCACCTACGGACATCGCCACAAATTCCTGGCCAATAGAACCGGGCCATTATTCGGGCTAGTGTTTTATCCTACCCTAAGTGTACAGCCATGGGATTAAAGTGAGCCGCCTGGAATACCAATTCCCAGTGGCTCTTTGGAATTAAAAGCTGCGTGACTCGATCTTTAGTTTGAGTGTCCTGCATCACTCAATATAATCTATCCTTCATAATTGCGAAGTAGGGGAAGGACAGGGTGGCGTTTGGCTGGAGCGTTTGACCATCGATTACTCTCACTTGGTCAAACGCATGCCGCAGAGTCTTGTCTCGCGACTGCTCTAATGGAAAATCCGCGAGGGATTCCCCAACAGAAAGAGGAGGAGCCGGCGGCTCCTCGCTCTGACGCGGAGCTGATGTAGACGGCTCTGTGACAGCTGCTCCCACCAATGCGACACTGGGACCTCCCCCTGTTAAACTATGTCAAGACCCACTCTTCACTAGATGACTCATTAATTCCCCAAATCCTGGCCAATCAGTCCCCAAAATTATCGAGTGGGTAAGGCGAGGAGTAATCGCCGCCTTCACTATAAATTTTTCCCCTCGAAAAAGAATGTGTACTGACACTAGAGGGTAGTTGTGAACATCCCCATGCACACACAACACCTTCACCAATTGTGCTCCCCCCAATGCCTTGTCTTGCACCAGGCTTTGGTGGATTGAGGTCTGATTACAGCCAGAATCCACCAACGCCTGATATGTATCCCCTTGGATACTCACCGGTATGCGATACGCTCCGGCCCGATCGAGGGTGGCTCCTGGCGTGTCGGGGATCCGAACCACCGCGCCCACCTCCATTACCAAGCACTGCTGTTGGAGGTGGCCCGGCTACCCACAGCGCCAGCAAACCGGCCTGGGCTTCCTCTTTGCACTAGTGCTCTGGGCTCACTCACCTGAGGGGGGGGAGAGACAGACATAGAAGGGAGAAACGGGAGGGCACCGTGGGTGCGGCGGGCCAGCTGGGGTGGCGCCGGCCCCCGCCTCCGCAGTGGGGGAATGGGGCGAGGAGGAGACACAGGAGGAGGGGGGAGAGAGAGAGAGGAGAGAAGAGGTCGTCTGCTGTCCTGCCGTCGGGACAGCCACCAAATAGTCCTCCACCAGCTCGATTGCCTGATCCAGCGATGCCAGGCGGTGGCACTGGACCCACTCTGCGGTTCCTGCTGGTAAACGAGCGATGAACTGCTCCAGTACCACCTGGTCGATGAGTCCCTCGGTATCACTGTTGTCAGCTCTCAACCACTGCCAGCAGGCGTCCCGGAGTTGCTGGCCAAACGTGAACGGCTGGCCGACTTCCTCCAAGCGCAAAGCGCGGAAGCGCTGACGTTGTTGCTCGGGGGTGCGCCCCACCCGCTGGAGGACGGCCCGGCAAAGGTCCACGTAGGCCAGCCAGTGGTCAGCAGGGAGCTGTAGCGCGGCCAGCTGCGCCTCTCCCATTAGCAGGGGGAGGAGGCGCGCTGCCGCTGTTCCACCGGCCACCCCAAGGTCTCTGCTACCTGCTCAAAGAGCGTGAGGAAGGCCTCAGGGTCGTTCTGCAGGCCCATCTTCGTGAGGGTGAGGGGGAAGAGCCCGCGGCGGTGGAGATGGTGGACCCCGCTGACGCGAGGAGGTGCCGGAACGCCCGACGATCTTCCTGTTGCGCCAGCACCAGGGCCTTGAATTGTTGTTCTTGCTCTTTTCGGAGGGCAAGCAGCACCTGGTGCTGGCTCTGTTGGGCTGTGGTGAGGGTGTGGATCAGGTCTGTGAAGGGGGAGGACTCCATGGGGCTGTTCTCTTCTGTGCTCATCCCGGGTTTCAGCACCACTGTGACAGTTCGTGTAGGTTGGTGGAGCACAGAAGGACGGCAGGCCAGAACTGGGTTCACAAAACTCTTTTATTTATCTTTTCAGCTTCTATATTTACTCTCACACGCACTCAGACACACGCACACACATCCGTCGTCTGGTTGGGGAGAGAGCTCCCTCTGCTCTCGCTCTCTCTCCTTAAATAGGGCGCGGTTACTGGGGAAGACACACAAATGCATTAATTAACGTCAGGTGTAGTGATTCTGCCACTTACCTTCCCTGACTCCGCCCTCCGGTCACAGACCGATGCTTGGCCACGCCCCCGTTGCCACAGTAGCGCTTCTCATTTAAACCAAAAAGTTCTATTTTGGTCTCATCCGTCCACAAAACATTTTTCCAATAGCCTTCTGCCTTGTCAACGTGATCTTTAGCAAACTGCAGACAAGCAGCAATGTTCTTTTTGGACAGCAGTGGCTTTCTCCTTGCAACTCTGCTATGCACACCACTGTTGTTCAGTGTTGTCCTGATGGTGGACTCATGAACATGAACATTAGCCAATGTGAGAGTTGCTGAGAAGTTACCCTGGGGTCCTTTGTGACCTCGCCAAATATTACACGCCTTGTTCTTGGAGTGATCTTTGTTGGTTGACCACTCCTGGGGAGGGTAACAATGGTATTGAATTTCCTCCATTTGTACACAATCTGTCTGACTGTGGATTGATGGAGTCCAAACTCTATAGAGATGGTTTTGTAACCTTTTCCAGCCTGATGAGTATCAACGATGCTTTTTCTGTGGTCCTCAGAAATCTCCTTTGTTTGTGCCATGATACACTTCCATAAATATGCGTTGTGAAGATCAGACTTTGCTAGATCCCTGTTCTTTAAATAAAACAGGGTGCCCACTCACACCTGATTGTCATCCCATTGATTGAAAACACCTGACTCTAATTTCACCTTCAAATTAACTGCTACTCCTAGAGGTTCACATACTTTTGCCACTCACAGATATGTAATATTGGACCATTTTCCTCAATAAATAAATAATTGACCAAGTATAATATTTTTGTCTCATTTGTTTAACTGGGTTCTCTTTACTTTTAGGATTTGTGTGAAACTCTGATGATGTTTTAGGTCATATTTATGCAGAAATATAGAAAATTCTAAAGGATTCACAAACTTTCAAGCACTACTGTATCCCCAATGAACAAGCATGTGGCGACAGTGGCAAGGAAAAACTCCCTCAGAATAGTAGTCTGGCTAACACAACTTCAAAGCTCTGTGAGCATTGGTCTGGCAAAGATATTAAGCCCAACCGTTTCCCAAAGCGCGTGGTTGACCCGCCTCCCTGAAATGCCTCAGTTTGCTACTGGTCGAAGCCAGAAAAGGCTGTGATGAAGCTTAAACCAATCACATCACCCTTTCCTCTGACGTATGTGATGCGACGGAAACTGCTTGAGTAACAGGAAGAAGATAAATACCTCCAGGGCTGCTCTTTGCTCCATTTTCAATGAGAACTTCCCGTTGAATGCTTTCAATACAGCATCTACCGCTGTGTCAAAGGCTTGCCGCTGCTCCATGTTCGTAATGTTTCTAGTGAATGAAGCGCTTCCGGCATAGATTGTGTAAACAATCTATGGCTTCCGGTCGCAGTTCTACTACGTCACTGCCTTGAACACGCCTCTACCCAGGGCCGTTGGAGATGCTCAAAGTTGATTGGCTCCCGATTTTTCAGGAGCTTGGAAGAGCTGGAGATAGCTTGCCTTGCCAGACTAAGTTCACAACAGGCCCCCGTGTTGCGTCACACTTAGGATGGGCGGGCCCAGGCTATCAGAATAGCATTTCCTCAGTCTCTCTCTCTCTTACACACACACACACACACACACACACACACACACACACACACACACACACACACAGCCTATCATTTTACCAAGAAATCATAGGAAATGCTTACAACTGAGACTCGTTCCATAAATGTTAAATAAATGCCTCCTAACAGAAAATTCTACAACATCAGTAATAAGTTTCTCTTTGTTCAACAACAAACACAGTTTTTCAAAAATCCATTTATTATGAGGCTTATATTGGGTATGCCACCACAAGTCTCATAGAGGCTCCAGCTTGCCCACGACCCTGCACAGGATAAGCAGGTTATGGATAATGGATGGATTTATGCTGTTGAAAAAAATTCCTGGGAAAAAGTCATTTAGCATTGTTTGTTTTCTTAATTTATTAAAAAATTTAGTTTTATAGGCTTTTTTTTTGGGGGGGGGGTGTTGAAGCACTTATATCAAGACAGCATTATATATATATATATATATATCACTGGCGGCTCGTTAATAGGGGCGATTTGGGCGACGCACTCCCAAACAGGGAGGGAGATTTTTTTTTTAATCTACTCCTACTACCATGGCAACAGTAATGTCATTGTCCAATCAGGCTAAGGTTGCGCCTGGTGTAGCCACGCCCTTTTGGTGCGATTTCTGTCAGGTTCAGATTTGCCCCAAAATCTCCCATTGACACTAATGGTATGTACGTTTTTTTCAAAAATCATGCTCCCAATGCATTTTCTATTAGGTTTTATGTGCTCGCACAAGCAGCGTGCTTACATCATACGCCTGTTGCGCTGCGCAAGTGTTGTTTTAAGTGCATTTTGGCGGGTTTTGAACATAATTTTGGGCTGGAAAACGCAACTTGCGTGGGAAATGTGTGAACATTCTATGAAGAAGATGGCGAGTGTTGAGTGCAACAATACGATAGCGTCTCTGAAAGAAGTTCCCTTTAGTCGTCGTGCCAATGAGGAGAAAACGGCAATCAAACAGCTAGGACCTCCTAGACCGAATTTAAACATCGTCAAGCAAGTGTCTACAAAGGGGGAGAAGACCTACTCAAGAGGTTTTAACAAGAACTGGTACCACCGGAAAACTTGGCTAGCTGGCTGTGATGTAGTCAATGCTCTTTTTTGCTACCCTTGCATTCTCTTCCACCCTGGAAGTAGCACAGCAGACGGTACAGTGATATCTGATATTTGAATTTAGTAGGCAAAAGTTTTGTGTGTGTGTGTTACCAATGGCAGTTGTTTTACCAATGGCAGTTTAACATTGCCATGTTTTTGTTTTACCAATGGCAGTTTAACATTGCCATGCTTGGAATATTTCAGTAGCCTCAAGTTCTCTCTGACTTGGTGTAAATTAAGCATATTTTCAGTTTTTGTATATTGTACAGTATGTGTGTTCATTGGAGCCAGCAGCACCTTACCTTTTTTCCAACTTGTTAAGCCAAGTTGCACTGACTACAAAACCTTGTGTAACCTTGTGTGTATATAGCTAAATAACTAAAGCCTTTTGTGTTCATTGACATGCTTGTAATACTTTAAATTTCCTTTTAAGGCATGGCTTTCTGGAGGAATTCTTGGGAAAAAAACTGCAGAATTTATTTAGAATTATTATTTGTTGTTAAAATGGTGCAATTCCATATAAAAAACACATAATTAAGCTGCACATGTTTGTTTGATGGTTATGCTTTTCTTCATCTTTTTCAAAACTTAAATAAACACTTGTTTTGGATTTATATCCTGCCACTTTAATTGCATTCTTTAGAATGAAGAAATTAGAATATGTTTATAATTAAGAATTTGTGTCTACTTATTATAGAATACTGGAAAAATATGAGAAAATAAATGAGTAATGTAATATTAATTGATTGTGATGCCAAATGTTTTGCTTTGAAGGCTTCACAATGAATCTTCCTTAGTTTTAGCCTGGCAAGCCAGACTAAATGTGAATATTTGCCACTCGTAGGCAAAAATATTTTTGGCCGCTAGGCGGGTGGGTCTAGTTTACTAGGCTACCTTAGTTTGCCACCTTTAACATGTTCAGTGTTGCCACCTAGTGGAGAGAAGAGATATTGTCTATATTGATATCTGAATTTACCAGGCAAAAACAAGTTCGGCCAATTGATTTGCTACCTAGGTCAATTTACTTCAGTCCCGTGGACATTTATGGTCCGTGTAGACATAATGGGGGAAAATTGCCCCCCCTGAAAAAAAATTCAGGAGCTGCCACTGAGATATATATATATATATATATATATATATATATATATATATATATATATATACAGTGGTGCTTGAAAGTTTGTGAACCCTTTAGAATTTCCTATATTTCTGCATAAATATGACCTAAAACATCATCATATTTTCACACAAGTCCTAAAAGTAGATAAAGAGAACCCAGTTAAACAAATGAGACAAATATATTATACTTGGTCACTTATTTATTGAGGAAAATGATCCAATATTACATATCTGTGAGTGGCAAAAGTATGTGAACCTCTAGGATTAGCAGTTAATTTGAAGGTGAAATTAGAGTCAGGTGTTTTCATTCAATGGGATGACAATCAGGTGTGAGTGGGCACCCTGTTTTATTTAAAGAACAGGGATCTATCAAAGTCTGATCTTCACAACATGATTGTGGAAGTGTATCATGACACGAACAAAGGAGATTTCTGAGGACCTCAGAAAAAGCATTGTTGATGCTCATCAGGCTGGAAAAGGTTACAAAACCATCTCTATAGAGTTTGGACTACACCAATCCACAGTCAGACAGATTGTGTACAAATGGAGGATATTCAAGACCATTGTTACCCTCCCCAAGAGTGGTCGACCAACAAAGATCACTCCATGAGCAAGGTGTGTAATAGTCGGCGAGGTCACAAAGGACCCCAAGGTAACTTCTAAGCAACTGAAGACCTCTCTCACATTAACATTAGCCAATGTTCATGAGTCCACCATCAGGAGAACACTGAACAACAATGGTGTGCATGGCAGGGTTGCAAGGAGAAAGCCACTGCTCTCTAAAAAGAACATTGCTGCTCATCTGCAGTTTGCTAAAGATCATGTGGACAAGCCAGAAGGGTATTGGAAAATGTTTTGTGGACAAATGAGATCAAAATAGAACTTTTTGGTTTCAATGAGAAGCGTTATGTTTGGAGAAAGGAAAGCACTGCATTCCAACATAAGAACCTTATCCCTTCTGTGAAACATGGTGGTGGTAGTATCATGGTTTGGGCCTGTTTTGCTGCATCTGGGCCAGGATGATTTGCCATCATTGTTGGAACAAGGAATTCTGAATTATACCAGCAAATTCTAAAGGAAAATATCAGGACATCTGTCCATGAACTAAATCTCAAGAGAAGGTGAGTCATGCAGCAAGACAGCAACCCTAAGCATACAAGTCATTCTACCAAAGAATGGTTAAAGAAGAATAAAGTTAATGTTTTGGAATGGCCAAGTCAAAGTCCTGACCTTAATCCAATCGAAATGTTGTGGAAGGACCTGAAGCGAGCAGTTCATGTGAGGAAACCCACCAAGATCCCAGAGTTGAAGCTGTTCTGTATGGAGGAATGGGCTAAAATTCCTCCAAGCCGGTGTGCAGGACTGATCAACAGTTACCACAAATGTTTAGTTGCAGTTATTGCTGCACAAGGGGGTCACACCAGATACTGAACGCAAAGGTTCACATACTTTTGCCACTCACAGATATGTAATATTGGATCATTTTCCTCAATAAATAAATGACCAAGTATAATATTTTTATCTCATTTTTTTAACTGGGTTCTCTTTATCTACTTTTAGGACTTGTGTGAAAATCCGATGATGTTTTAGGTCATATTTATGCAGAAATATAGAAAATTCTAAAGGGTTCACAAACTTTCAAGCACCACTGTATATATATATATATATATATATATATATATATATATATATATATATATATAAAATATAAAGTACATTTTACTTTTAAATAAAGAGAAATTTACAATAAAATAAATAGATAGCTGGTTACCAGTGACTCCAAAGCTTTTATTTTTTTTTCCATAATACATTTTTTAAACACAATTCAACAGTGATTTTTATACCATTTGTCTGTACTGTTTATCATTATTTTTTGTTGCAGTAGTGATACAAGACAAATTTCCTCTCTGAGGTATTTTAAAGTTATTTTATACTTAAAATTACAGTTGAAGTGGCATAGAGAAAGTCATAAAATGATTACATTTAACTTGGAGATATTGGTAGGTATACTACATTTATTAAGCATCTCCATATCACAAGTTGTTATGGGACTCAAAGTAGCTTTTGCCTCATTGGTGTAACACATTTATGATGGCATCCGAGTCTCTGCATACACGTCCACTCCGGGCTCCTCCTCAAATGTCACTTTGACATCAACAGCATCCAACTGACAGACATGAAATGAGAGGAATTAATAACTTTGTAAACTTTATAACATCCATTTAATAAAAGGTAATATAGAGCATTTCCAACAGCAGCAACAACAACAAAAATTACAATTATAAAATAAACCTATTAAACAGGAGAATTTCAGTTTTATATAAGTGGATTCCCAAAACTTTATTGCACTTTAATAATTTATATAATTTCCAATAATAATAATAATAATAATAATCAGTTAATTCGAATACCAGTGCTGAATTCTGGATTCGAATTGGTCAGATTTTTCTATAGCAGCATATAACAGCTACATTAATGTACTTCTTCTTCTTTTGGCTGCTCCCGATTAGGGGTCGCCACAGCGGCTCTTTTGTCTCCATTCCTCCCTGTCTTCCGCATCCTTCTCTACCACACCTGCCACTTTCATGTCCTCTCTCACCACATCCATGTATCTCCTCTTTGGCCTTCCTCATTTTCGTTTGCCTGGCAGCTCCATACTCAACATTCTCCTTCCCACATGCTCTGCATCTCATCTCAGGATGTGCCCATACCATCTCAGTCTCATCTCTCTTAGCTTAATTCCCAAGCTCTCCACATGTGCTGTCCCTCTGACGTGCTCATTTCTTATCCTGTCCAACCTTGTCACTCCCATCGCAAACCTTAACATCCTCAACTCCGCCACCTCCAACTTTGCCTCCTGTCTCTTCGTTAAGGGTACGGTCTCCAATCCATACATCACAGCTGGTCTCACTACTGTCTTATACATCTTACCTTTCACTTTTGCTGGGACTTTCCTATCACAAATGACTCCCAAAATCCTTCTCCAACTGCTACACCCTGCCTGCACTCTCTTTCTCACCTCACTATCGCAGCCCCCATTTTCCTGCACAGTTGACCCCAGGTACTTGAATTCACCAACTTTCTTTACGTCTACTCCTTGCATCTTCACTACACTCTCATCCCCATTCTCATTAATGCACATGTATTCTGTTTTGCTACTGCTCACCTTCATTCCTCTTCGTTCCAATGCATACCTCCATCTCTCCAAACCCAACTCAACCTCCTTTCTACTTTCACCACATATCACAATATCATCCGCAAACATCAAGTTCCATGGTGACTCTTGCCTCACTTCGTCCGTCAAGCTATCCATCACTATTTCAAACAAGAAAGGACTCAAAGCAGATCCTTGATGGAGTCCCACCTTCACCTTGAACCATTCAGTTGTTCCAACTGCACACCTCACTGCTGTTTCACTGTTCTCATACATGTCTTGCACCACTCTAATATATTTCTCATTCACTCCACTCTTTCTCATACAATACCAAAAGTCATCTCTTGGCAGGGTGGCACGGTGGTGTAGTGGTTAGCGCTGTCGCCTCACAGCAAGAAGGTCCGGGTTCGAGCCCCGTGGCCGGCGAGGGCCTTTCTGTGCGGAGTTTGCATGTTCTCCCCATGTCCATGTGGATTTCCTCCGGGTGCTCCGGTTTCCCCCACAGTCCAAAGACATACAGGTTAGGTTAACTGGTGACTCTAAATTGACTGTAGGTGTGAATGTGAGTGTGAATGGTTGTCTGTGTCTATATGTCAGCCCTGTGATGACCTGGCGACTTGTCCAGGGTGTACCCTGCCTTTCGCCTGTAGTCAGCTGGGATAGTCTCCAGCTTGCCTGCGACCCTGTAGAACAGGATAAAGTAGAACAGGATAAAGTGGCTAGAGATAATGAGATGAGATGAGATGAGATCTCTCGGCACTCTATCGTATGCCTTCTCCAGGTCTACAAACACACAATGTAGCTTTCTCTGGCCTTCTCTGTACTTCTCCATTAACATTCTTAAAGCAAAAATTGCATCCGATGTGCTCTTCCTTGGCAAAAACCTGTACTGCTGTTCACAGATTGCTACCTCTCTTCTCAATCTCGCCTCCAATACCCTTTCCCATAGCTTCATGGTGTGGCTCATCAATTTTATTCCTCTGTAATTACTGCAGCTCTGTACATCTCCCTTATTCTTGTATATTGGGACTAGCACACTCTTTCTCCATTCATTTGGCATTTTCTCATTCTCTGGGATCTTATTAAACAATCTTGTTAGGAACTCCACAGCCGTCTCACCCAAACATCTCCAAGCCTCAATCAGGATACCATCTGGTCTGACTGCTTTCCTAGTCTTCATTCTTTTCATGGCTGCCCTCACCCTCATCCTTACTAACCAACTCTGCTTCCTGATTTGCTGTCTCCAACGAATCTGACCTTTTCTCTCTTGGATTCTCCTCATTTAATGAATCCTCAAAGTCAGGGCCACGTTAACCCTTGCCGAGGCCCTGGGCAGACACACCCCTGAGGCCCCACCCCCGCCTGTTGTCAACTACGCTCAGCAAATTCACCCCCTCAGACGTGCCTGTCTAACTAGACACAGAAACTTAAATAATGACAGTGGCACAATTAGAAATACTATTGAATGATAAAACTTTATATCCATCAACACCTATTTCATCGAGAAAAAGCAATAGTGAAATAGGCAATTGCATGGTGAAAAAATCCATCAGACATCACAGTTAACAAGTCTGGTTAACTAAAGTTTAGCCTCAAGAAGCCTTTGAATGAGTGAGTCAATGAACAACATGTCAAGAACATAACCTAGGCCTACAACAGTTTCTTTAGTATTCAGAACAAGAACATTCATTTGGTATATAACCGTTCGTTTTCATTTTGGAATCCAGGCGACTTTTAACTTGTGAAAACAAAGAGCGATAACAAAGAAAGAAAAATATCTTGCTAGAGGTCTGTGCGGGACAGAATTTTCAGTCCCGCTCCCGCCCGATCCCGCAAAGAATTATGATTTTCAGTCCCGCTCCCGCCCGCGCCTGCCATATTTTGTCCCACTCCCGCCCGCAAATCCCGCATGATGCAGACGTTTGCGTTATTTCTCACGAAAGTTCTTGTCATTGGCTTGGGGAATTAAACATGCTGAGATTAGCTGAGCTCTCCACTGACCGATCCTTCACCTAGCGCACGTAGCGAGGGTGCGTGTTGCCAGGCGGCATGCGCAGCTGAGGCTTTACAGAGATACCCAACACACCTACCAAAATCTACAGTGGATATTAAGAATATTGTACATTGCACATAGCTTATATGTCACTCCTCACATTTACATTCTAGGAAATACAAGTAGGCCTATAAAAATTAATATAATTTAAAGACACAGCATGATGGTGCCCTGCCCCCTACTTTGAGTGGATTTGAGCATAAATATCTACAGCTCACGTTCAGGGGTGCGTTTCAAGCAATGTACCTCTTTTTAAAGCAGCACTTACTTCTGAAGCACTGTGAGCTTCACTAGAGGAGCTCTGCTCTTCTGCCAGAGATCTCAAACACGGAAGAGCGGAAAGGAATCGGAAACGTACGCGAAATTAGACCACATCCGCAAATTTAGGCATCTTAAAATGTTTTTATTAATGCCAAATAAAATATCCAGCACAAATTATATATGATAGACATAAATTAATAATTTATAAATTTTATTTTAAACACGTTTTTAGTTAGCGGGACTGCAGCTTATCACCTCTTCCGCCCGCTCCCGCATTGTGCACTCCCCCTCCCACCCGCGCCTGCAATGAGCTTTCAACATTTGTCCCGCGCCGCACTGCTTTGCGTCAGGTCCTGCGGGATTCCCGCGGGAGTGCAGGGCTCTATATCTTGCTTCTCAGAAAAAAAAATCTCAAAATGTTAGGCTATGTGAAACATTTCATCCTTTCACACACGTAATGTCCCAAACAGCAGTGGCACACAGCTTTGCGCATTCAGTTTGACAACCATGGGTCAGCTTACAAGAGCACTTTCCTACTTTTCTGGAAAGCGAAGTCATTAATTAAATCATTGAACTCAAGCTGGCATAGCGTGTGAAAACATGGTGGACAGTGATCATATTGACAATGACGGGTGATTTATGCGACGGGACAAGGTGGGCTTCCTTATGGGTGGCGAAATGCATCAAAAATGTTATCAATATGATCAAAACTTTTGAAAATATCATTTCATATTTTCCAATCTCGCTACCTCCGAGGCCCCCTAGTGGCCAAGGCCCTGGGCAGCTGCCCATGAAGCCCATTAGGATAACGTGTCCTTGCTCAAAGTAGAGCCCTGCACTCCCGCGGGACCTGATGCAAAGCAGTGCGACGCGGGACAAATTTTGAAAGCTCATTGCGGGCGCGGGCGGGAGGGGGAGTGCACAATGCGGGAGCGGGCGGGAGAGGTGATAAGCTGCAGTCCCGCTAACTAAAAACGTGTTTAAAATAAAATTTATAAATTATTAATTTATGTCTATCATATATAATTTGTGCTGGATATTTTATTTGGCATTAATAAAAACATTTTAAGATGCCTAAATTTGCAGATGTGGTTGTGGCAGTGGGGGCATGGCCAAGCAGCAGTCTGTGAATGGAGCGCGGGGTCGGGGAAGGTAAGTGGCTAGGTCATTACACCTGATGTCAATTTGTGTGTGTGTGTGTTTGTTTGTTGTAGGGATGGAGTATAAAGGGAGGGGGAGAGGAGAGAAGAGGGATTGGCTCCCCGACCACAACACGTGTGTGAGTGAGTGAATGAGTGAAAGAAAGAAAGCTGAAAAGCTCAATAAAGTGAACTGTGTTTATCGGGGATTACTACAGTGGTGCTGAAACCCGCACTGTATGTCCCGGGTTTTAGCACCACTGTAGTAATCCCCGATGTGGGTGGAGCACAGAAGCACGGCAGGCGAGAGTTCGTGTTCACACCCACTCACTTTATTGAGCTTTTCAGCTTTCTTTCTTTCACTCACTCACTCACTCACTCACTCACTCACTCACTCACTCACTCATGTGTTGTGGTCGGGGAGCGAATCCCTCTCCTCTCCCCCTCCCTTTATACTCCATCCCTGCAACACACACACACACACACACACACACACACACACACACACACACACACACACAAATTGACATCAGGTGTAATGATCTAGCCACTTACCTTCCCTGACCCCACCCTCCATTCACAGACTGCTGCTTGGCCACGCCCCCGCTGCCACAGTGGTCTAATCTCATGTACGTTTCCGATTCCTTTCCACTCTTCCATGTTTGAGATCTCCAATCATGGCAGAAGAGCAGAGCTCCTCTAGTGAAGCTCACAATGGGTATCTCTGTAAAGCCTCAGCTGCGCATGCCGCCTGGCAACGCGCACCCTCGGTATGTGCGCTAGGTGAAGGATCGGTCAGTGGAGAGCTCAGCTAAGCTCAGCATGTTTAATTCCCCAAGCCAATCACAAGAACTTTCGTGATAAATAACGCTGTGGCAGCGGGGGCGTGGTCAAGCGCTGGTCTGTGACAGGAGGGCGGAGTCAGGGAAGGTAAGTAGCAGAATCACTACACCTGACGGCAATTAACCTGTGTTTGTGTGTCTTCCCAGTGACCGCGCCCTATTTAGGGAAGGAGAGTGGAGAGCAGGAGAGATCATCGCCGGACGAGATGCTAGTCTGTGCCTCTAGTCTCCGAATAGAAAAACGTTGTTAAGGCTGAAAAGTTTTTTTTTTAGATATTTTTTGGGGCTTTTTTCACCTTTATTGGATAGGACAGTGTAGAGACAGGAAATGAGTGGGAGAGAGAGATGGGGAGGGATCGGGAAATGACCTTGGGCCAGAATCGAACCCAGGTCCCCGGATTTATGGTATGGCGCCTTATCCACCTGGCCGGCGGCCGTTCCAAAAGCGTCTTTGTGCCCCCTCCCATTAATCGAGACCCCGTTTGAGAGAATTGGGATGGATCTCGTTGGACCATTAGATCGGTCAGCACGAGGGTACCACTTTATATTAGTTCTGGTGGACTATGCAATGCAATACCCGGAAGCAGTGCCTCTGCGCAATATCTCAGCACGCAGTATTGCAGAGGCGCTCTTCCGCGTTATCTCCCGAGTTGGAATCCCGAAAGAGATTCTGACTGATCAAGGCACCACATTTATGTCACGGACACTGCGCGAACTGTATGGGTTATTGGGGATTAAGCCGATCCACACCAGCGTGTATCACCCACAAACGGATGGTTTAGTGGAACGGTTCAATCGCACCCTCAAAAATATCATTAAAAAATTCGTAAGTGAGGATGCACATAATTGGGATCAGTGGCTCGAGCCCTTGTTGTTCTCAGTGCGAGAGGTCCCCCAAGCCTCCACGGGGTTCTCCCCATTCGAATTATTATATGGGCGTAAGCCGCGCGGCATCCTAGACGTGCTGTGGGAAAATTGGGAGGAGGGACCTTCACACAGCAAGAACGAAATTCAATACATTATGGACCTGTGCGCAAAACTCCACACGCTCATCCACCTAACCCAGGAGAATTTGCAGCAGGCCCAAGAATGGCAAACCCGCCTGTACAACAAGGGTACGTGCCTTAGGGAGTTCACACCGGGAGATAAAGTACTCGTACTGTTGCCCACATCGAGCTCCAAATTGATCGCCAGGTGGCAAGGACCCTTTGAGGTCACATGGCGAGTCGGGGACGTCGACTATGAGGTGAGGCGAACGGACAGGGCTGGGGCACTGCAAATTTACCACCTCAACCTACTTAAACTCTGGAATGAGGAGGTCCCTGTGGCGTTGGTGTCGGTGGTTCCGGAGAAGGCAGAGCTGGGGCTGGGGGTTCAAAAGGGGGCATTGGCATCATGCACCTCTCTGGTCCCCTGTGGAGACCACCTCTCCCCGACCCAACTCACGGAGGTCACCCAGTTGCAGACCGAGTTTTTGGATGTGTTCTCGCCCCTGCCCAGTCGCACTAACCTCATAGAGCACCACATAGAGATGCCCCCGGGGGTAGTAGTGCGTAGCCGCCCTTACAGGCTACCCGAACACAAAAAAAAGGTGGTTCGGGAAGAACTTGAGACCATGCTTGAAATGGGCATCGTCGAGGAGTCCCACAGTGACTGGAGCAGCCCGGTGGTCTTGGTACCCAAGGCCGATGGATCGGTCCGGTTCTGTCTGGACTATAGAAAAGTCAACGCGGTGTCTAAATTCGATGCATACCCGATGCCTCGTATTGATGAGTTGCTCGATCGACTCGGCCCTGTTCGCTTTTATTCGACGCTGGATTTGACGAAGGGATATTGGCAGATCCCCTTGACTCCACTATCCCGAGAAAAAACGGCCTTTTCCACACTGTTTGGGTTAGACCAATTCGTCACCCTTCCGTTTGGGCTGTTTGGGGCGCCCGCTACGTTTCAGCGGCTGATGGACAGAGTCCTCCGCCCTCACACCACTTATGCGGCCGCCTATCTAGATGACATTATCATCTATAGTAATGACTGGCAGAGGCACCTCGAACATCTGAGGGCCGTCCTTAGGTCGCTGAGATGAGCGGGGCTCACAACCAACCCAAAGAAGTGTGCGATTGGGCAGGTGGAAGTACGGTATCTGGGCTTCCACTTGGGCAACGGGCAGGTGCGTCCCCAAATTAATAAGATGGCAGCGATTGCGGCCTGCCCGAGGCCCAAGACCAAAAAGGGGGTGAGACAGTTCCTGGGGCTGGCTGGCTATTACCGTAGGTTTATACCTAATTATTCGGACGTCATCAGCCCGCTGACTGATCTCACTAAAAAGGGGGCACCAGATCCGGTCCGGTGGACGGAGCAATGCCAGCGGGCTTTTTCTAAAGTGAAGGCTGCACTGTGTGGGGGGCCACTTTTACACTCCTCTGACTTTTCTCTCCCCTTTGTGTTGCAGACCGATGCGTCGGACAGAGGGCTGGGGGCGGTTTTGTCCCAGGAGGTGGAGGGGGAGGACCGCCCCATCCTGTACATTAGCAGGAAGCTGTCAGTGCGTGAGGGGCACTACAGCACGATCGAGAAAGAGTGTCTGGCGATCAAGTGGGCGGTCCTCGCCCTCCGTTACTACCTACTGGGGCGCCCTTTCACCCTCTGTTCAGACCACGCGCCCCTCCAGTGGCTCCACCGCATGAAGGATGCCAATGCGCGGATCACCCGTTGGTATTTGGCACTCCAACCCTTCAATTTTAAGGTGGGCCACAGGCCGGGGGCGCAGATGGTCGTGGCGGACTTCCTCTCCCATCAAGGATGGCCGCCCGGCCTGAGTCGGGCGGTGGGGGTATGTGGCAGCGGGGGCGTGGTCAAGCGCCGGTCTGTGACAGGATGGTGGAGTCAGGGAAGGTAAGTGGCAGAATCACTACACCTGATGGCAATTAACCTGTGTTTGTGTGTCTTCCCAGTGACTGCGCCCTATTTAGGGAAGGAGAGCGGAGAGCAGGGGAGATCATCGCCGGACGAGATGCTAGTCTGTGCCTCTAGTCTCCGAATAGAAAAACATTGTTAAGGCTGAAAAGGTTAACAATAAAAGCCATATCCGAACCTGATCTCTGTCTTGCCATCCTCTGTGCTCCACCCACGCCTAGCGAACCGCTACAAATGCGAATGTCTGCATCATGCGGGATTTGCGGGCGGGAGCGGGACAAAATATGGCAGGTGCGGGCGGGAGCGGGACTGAAAATCATAATTCTTTGTGGGAGCGGGACTGAAAATTCTGTCCCATGCAGGCCTCTACCTCAAAGTACTCTTTCCATTTTCTTAATACACTCTCTTTGTTTGTCAGCACATTTCTATTTACCAGTGGCGGCTCCTGAATTTTTTTTCAGGGGGGGCAATTTTCCCCCGTTATGTCTACATGGACCATAAATGTCCACAGGACTGAAGTAAATTGACCTACCGTAGGTAGCAAGTCAACTGTTCTACAGAATGTTCTGTAAATAGATTTTGTACTTCAAACTCCATGACCAGCAAGAATTTTACAGACTGTGCAACTTAAGGACAAACAGGAAAGTGCACTTACTGTAACAAAACATTGTAAATAGTTGGCTAACATAACAATAGCAGTTGAATAAATAGATGAGTGGATCTTTAGATCTTGCAATTACTGGTATTTACCAAGGATATTACCAAAGTGCTAACTCTCAGAGCAAAGTGTGGCAAATATAAAAATGCACATTGAAAACATCAAAAGTGAACGGATTCTGTGACTGTGTGTGTGTGTGTGTGAGTCACGAAGTCAACCAAACCCAGAAAAACACCACGGTGACTGGAGCCCTCAGTTTCGTCTTTGCCTCGTAGAGCTAACTTGAACACTCCACAAAATTTCACGCATCGGGTGAGCCGGTTTAATATGTGCCTGTTCTTGCTCACCTCATCGTTGTGGCGGTGAACTGCTAACCTGTAGCCCTCATCCGGCTGTGTAGCGATGTTCACTCTCCCAAAAGCCGAAAATTTCAGGCAGCTGCCCATGTGAATCTTTGATGACTCATGTTTTTTTTATTTTCTCCAACAAATGATGCATGTCCGAAACTCCAGTGACCGTCCAAGCAGTGTTGTCCGTGGAGCCACCTCCAGGGTGGAAAAGTAAGCAGGGGGAGCAGAAAACCGCTGAGGCGTTCTCGCAGCCAGCTCGCCAGGATTTGCGCTGGGACCATGTTGAAGTAAAACCTCGAGTATATGATTTCCCCCCTTGTCAAAATTTGTTTTATGTTTAGATTTGGTCGAGGGGGGTCCAGCTTGTTTTGTTGCCAATTTAACTTGATTTGATCGCTGACTAAATGGAACTTCTTTTAAGGACCGCACTGAATTGCTTTCCGCATCCATCTCACTTCAGAAACTGAGCGGATCGAACGCAACTTTGCCACGCTTCGCAGTGATGTAAGCACGTTAGGGCAAGCCCCCCCGGAACCCATAGAGATTGCATTGAAGTGTCAGTCAGGAGAAAAAAATATAATAACATGGGACTCTATCAGTGAACTCTTGGGCGATTTTCAGCGTGAATGAAATAGCCCCAAAAGGGGCAGTACTCTAGAAGCAAGACCACCCTGATTGGACAATGATACCCAGAGACAGATTAAAATGGCCTCGAGCAGCGCTGGTGAAAGTTTGTTTTAAAAAAAGAAAAAAAACTTTTTTTTTTTGTTTTGGCAGTGCGTCGCCCAATCGTCCTTATGCACCAGCCGCCCTTGCTATTTACATCTTTCATCACTCTTACCTGCTGTACATCCCTCGCTTCCCTGTTTCTCTACCTAGCTTGTCTGTACAGGTCTTTCTCTCCTTCTTTGGTCTCCAGTCTTTTGTACAACTCCTGGTATGCATCTGCTTTCGCCTTCGCTACCACTCTTTTTGCCTTCTGCCTCGTCTCTCTGTATAACTGCCTGCTTTCCTCGTCTCTCTGGTCGTCCCAATTCTTCTTTGATAGCCTCTTCTCTTTTATAATTTCCTGCACTTCTTTGTTCCACCACCATGTCTCCTTGTCTCCCTTCCTCCTTCCCAATGACCACCCTAGCACCTTCCTTGCTGCCTCTCTTACTAGTACAGCAGTAGTATTCCAATCTTCTGGCAGACTTCCATGACCACTGAATGCTCGTCTCATTTCTTCCCTAAACTCCTTCTGATGTTCAACCTCTTTTAGTTTCCATCACTTAATCTTCAGCTTCACTATTTCACACTTCCTCTTTTTCACTTTCAAGCTCATCCTGCACACGACCACTTGATGTTGTCTAGCTACACTCTCCCCTGCCATCACTTTACAGTCTCCAGTCTCCTTCAGGTTACCCCTTCTGCAGAGTATGTAGTCCACCTGTGTAGATCTTCCTCCACTCTTAAACGTCACCCTGTGCTGCTCTTTCTTCTCGAAGTATGTATTGACTATTGCCAAATTCACCTTCTTTGAAAAATCAACCATCATGGTTGATTTAGTGGTAGAAACTAAAAGAGGTTGAACATCAGAAGGAGCTTAGGGAAGAAATGAGATGATATAGTGTAAGAGAGAGAAATGTGGAAACATTTCTCTCTCTTACACCATATCTGCCCATCACGTCCTCATCTCCTCTGTTTCCCTTGCCAACATGTCTGTTGAAATCTGCTCCTATCAGCACGCGCTCCTCCCTCGGTATACTTTCTACCACTTCATCCATCTTTTCCCAGAAAGACTCTTTCTCTTCATTCTCACATCCAACCTGTGGGGCGTACACACACACAACATTTATTACCACTCCTTGAATCTCCAACTTCATGCCTATCACTCTATCTGACACCCTCTTCACATCAGTCACATTGTTGACCAACTCTCCCCTCAAAACAATACCAACACCATTTCTCTTTCCATCGACTCCATAATAAAACAACTTGCATCCATCTCCAATGTTCTTGGCCTTACATCCTTTCCACCTCATCTCCTGCACACACACAATGTCCAACTTCCTTCTTTCCATCATACCTGCTAACTCTCTTGCTCTGCCAGTCAATGTTCCCACATTCAGTGTTCCTACCTTCAATTCTAAGCTCCTTCCCTTCCATCTTTCACGCTCTCTTTCTCCTTCTCCATTTTGGCACAACAGTAGCACACTTTCCACCGGCACCCTGTTGACCAACAGTACCAGAGGTGGTCGTTGTTAACCCGGGCCACGACCGATCCGGTATGGTATTTCTCTCTTCATTCTGCATGTTAGATTTGGCACAGTTTTACACCGGATGCCCTTCCTGACGCAACCCTCTCCAATTTATTCGGGCTTGGGACTGGCACCAAGAGTACACTTATGCATCCCCAGTGGCTGGATTACAGTAATGTACTTATTCTAGTAATTTATAATTTATATAGTGACAGCTTTACAGAGAAATATGTAATTACAGAGACTTGTACGGTGGATGTTCAACATAAACAGATTAAAAATGTGCAATTGTTGAGATTTTAATTGTTGGTTTTCTGCAAGGAGATATTTAATAAAATTTATCTTCAAAAATAAGCCTCTTTATAATAAATCCATGAAATTTGCTGTGACCCAATATCAGGTTTCTCGCTTCTCATATAATTAATATTATATTATAATGTAGGCAATAGTTATAAGTCTATAGGTTATACTATCAGTCCTTTGTTGGCTAGTGATGTGATTTGTAACTTACGCATTTCATCTCAAGCTTGGTGAAGACACGGCGACTGAGGTACACACGCAGCGGGATGGTCAGGATGAGGATGAAGGGCAAGGCGAGTGACAATGGACTTGACTTCACTATCCACAGCATGGCCAGGCACACAATCTGGATGCCTGTGAACATATGCATCCTGCTCATCTTCACCTAAAGCATAATGGGAAATCATGCCCAGAAACAGAAGAAACAACATTCTTTCAACAAAACATGCAATGGTTTTGCTAAAAGTTGAAGTTCGAGCAAAGGTCTAATAATATTAACCTTATAAAAATGGCACAATGCCAGGAGCTGGGAAATTACATGACTTATGCTACTCTTCAAAAATTTGGAATCACTCAGAAATTGCCATTTTTTTCACAACAATTTACTTAACAGACTTTCAATTAAAATGACATTTGATTGAGCTGAAATATAGTCTAGATATAAATGCTGTAAATGACTACTATAGCTAGAAACAGCTGATTTTTAATAGAATATCTACATAGGCATACAAAGGTCCTTTTTCAGCAACCATCACTCCTGTGTTCCAGTGTCACACACTATTTGCTAATCTTAAGTTATAATGTAAAATGGCTAATGCATCATTAAAAATGTGTATGATTTGCTTATTGTATAAATCATTAATTGTACTTTAATGTGTGAACACTATTTATATCTAAATATGTTAAAAGCTCCCATGCTTAACACAAGAGGTACAAATAAATATACAACATATATTTTAGTGATAAAAAGGCAAGTAAAGCTGACATATGCCTCATCATGAATAGCTTATTTGCTTATTGTGTAAATCATTCACTGTACTTTAATATAAGAGTCAACACTATTTATATCTAATTATGCTAGAAGCTCCCATGCTTAACACAATAAATACAAGTAAATATACAACAAATATTTTAGTGATAAAAAGGCAAGTAAAACTGACATATGCCTCATTATGAATAGCCAATATACAATACAATCATCTCATTCATCTCATCTCATTATCTCTAGCCACTTTATCCTGTTCTACAGGGTTGCAGGCAAGCTGGAGCCTATCCCAGCTGACTACGGGCGAAAGGCGGGGTACACCCTGGACAAGTCACCAGGTCATCACAGGGCTGACACATAGACACAGACAACCATTCACACTCACATTCACACCTACGGTCAATTTAGAGTCACCAGTTAACCTAACCTGCATGTCTTTGGACTGTGGGGGAAACCGGAGCACCCGGAGGAAACCCACACGGACACGGGGAGAACATGCAAACTCCGCACAGAAAGGCCCTCGCCGGCCACGGGGCTCGAACCCGGACCTTCTTGCTGTGAGGCGACAGCGCTAACCACTACACCACCGTGCCGCCCCCAATACAATCATAATATAATCAATATAATCATAATACAATATACAATACAATCATAATATTGAGAAGTTTTCCTGAAAGGGTGCAGGTATATTCATCATTGAAACATACTCTTTGAGCATATGGTTCATTGGGATGGTACTTCTTTGGAATAAGGAGCAGCAGTATGCGATCCCACAGCTGAATGCCACTCAGAGACGTGACTCCCATGTAGAGGAAGATTCCAAACAAAGCTGCCATTGGGATCATCTTCAGAATGGGCTCCATGAGGATGGACAGACCTTGTGAGAGTTCAAAAGAAGAACAGGGATCAATTTATGAATAGATATGTCTCATCTCATTATCTCTAGGCGCTTTATCCTGTTCTACAGGGTCGCAGGCAAGCTGGAGCCTATCCCAGCTGACTATGGGCGAAAGGCGGGGTACACTCTGGACAAGTCGCCAGGTCATCACAAGGCTGACACACAGACACAGACAACCATTCACACTCACATTCACACCTACGGTCAATTTAGAGTCACCAGTTAACCTAACCTGCATGTCTTTGGACTGTGGGGGAAACCAAAGCACCCGGAGGAAACCCACGCGGACACGGGGAGAACATGCAAACTCCGTACAGAAAGGCCCTCGTCGGCCACGGGGCTCGAACCCGAACCTTCTTGCTGTGAGGTGACAGTGCCAACCACTACACCACCGTGCTGCCCGAATAGATATGTTACATACCTAATTAAGTAACCCAAGAAAGAAGAGATCAAGGATATCAAGGACCTTCCTATCAAGAAATTCCTTCACTCACTGGTTTGGTTATATCAGGGATATTAACCAAGGAATTCTCCAAAATTCCAGAAAGGAATTCCTCCAAGGAATTCCCCAAGATTCCTGAAAGAAATTCTCCTAAGGGAGATTCCACCAAGATTCCTCCCAAGATTCCACCAAGGGATTCTCCTAAGAATCCCCTATGGTTTTAAAAAAATGATTCCCCTAAGAGTCCCTCAAGGGATTCTCTGAAGATTCCCTCAAAAGATTTCCAACTCCCCAGCTGATTTCCCTAATAATCTCTCAGGATTCTCCCAAGATTCCACTGAGAGATTCCTCATGGGATTCCACAAGTTCCCACAAGTTTCCACTGAAACTCTCCCGGGATTCCCCAAGATTCCACCAAGTGATTCCCCTCAAAGGAATCCCCCCAGAGATGTTCCCAGTTAATTCCCACAAGAATCCCTCAAGGGATTCCCCCAAGATCCCCTCAGGAGTCCCGCTAGAGTTCCCTGAAAGATTTCTCAAGGAATTCAAGGTCAAAGTCAAGGTTTTTTTAAAATTGTCATTTCAAGGTCAAAGTCAAGTATTTTCTTGAATATTCACCAATATTCCCCCAAGAAATTCTTCAAATTTCCCTTAGATACCAATAAGAGATTCCTCCAGAATTCTCCCATAATTCTACCATGATTCATCCAAGGATTCCCTCAATATTCCCTGAAAGGATTCCCCCAAGAGACTTCCCCAATCAATTCCCCAATAATCCCTAAACGGATTCCCCCAATGTGCCCCAAGACGTGACTACTGAGAGACTTCCACAGGATTCTCCCAAGAGTCCACTAAGAGATTCTTTCAGTGTTTTCCCCCAAAGGAATCCCCATACTTTGCCTAAAGGTCTTGCCCAAGGTTCTCCAAGGGTAGATTAAGAGGGAATATTAAGGGTATTGTTTGAAGACAGGAAAATACAGCACTGCACTTTCAGCACTGCAGTGTGTGTCTTGGCAGGTGCTAATGCACAATTTTGGACCAATGAGTTTTAAGGCCTGCCTTAGCAGAATTGAATATAAATGGGGAAAATTGGCATATGTATGACCAAATCAGTATGCCTGTTAGGCCTGAAAATACACTTATGTTTGCATCAAAATAGAGTTCTAAAAAAGTGGGACCTACCCACAAGAAGGGCCACCAATACACCACTAAGCCTCTGTTCCAGAACCTTTTCAATCTCTGGTTTAGACCCTTTGCTCATAACAGTCAGGGCATTGGCATGTGTTACGGAGCGAACTGTGGCAGCGCTGAGCCATGGCATTCCAAAGAAAGCACTGAACCCCCCCATGCACACCAAAATCAGAAGGTCCAGATGGAAGCCTGAACCTTTCACCATCTTCCTCTCGGGTTTACTCACAATTAACCTACAGGGAACAATAAGAACAAATTCAGAGGTGGGAAAGTAGTGGATCTGACATCATGCTAACATAACTAGGATTTCTTTAGCATGAAGCTAAGCACTCCTAGCAGACTGTCAAAAAAGCCAACAAGCTAATTTACTAATACTGTAGGGTCTACAGAGGATTGTTTTTTTAAACAAAAAAGCCTCTTTTTTATTTTTTCTAAATACAGTATATCAAAACAAGAGGTTCTTAAAATAATAATTTAATATTACCCTGGGATAGTTGGTTAATTTGAAATTCACTGTACTTTCTCATCTCCGATCCTAACAGTATTTGAGGTACCTGTAAAATATTTTCTTTACAATTATCATTTCAAACAGAACTGGTGTCTATATCTTTTTTTAATTTTTCCATTCACATTGTATTTTGAAAATTTTCTTGATGCATTTTTGCACATTGCACTTGATGTGCAACTACACAGTCGTTATGTATCTGGCACTATCTTCACGGTCTAAACTTGCCATGACTGTTAAACAACAACAACAACAACAACAAAAAAGACAAAAACAAACATACAAAAAACACTGTATCTAAATAATGCTTCCTCTGCTTTTGCATGGTTCAATTCTCAATTCTTCTTTGAAAATCACCCATTACACACCCAGTAGCTGTGCAAGTAAAATTAGCCTCTTTATTTGAGATCTTGGTAAATGAAGACCAAAGATAGAAAACTGGGACTTACGTAGTGATCTGTGATTCAAGGAAGATGAGAATGAAGACTAGAATGGCGGGCACTACACAAGCGAACTTCATCCAGGTGGGGAAGGGCTTGTGTTCGCCCATAGGGTTAATGAGCCAGCCTCGCATGGCAGGGTTAGACACCTGCAAGCCCTTAGGCACCACTAGTTTCTACAAAAAATTGAGATCACAAGGTCACTCTTACCATAGCAATTTGCCAATTATTAATTTTTTTAAAATTAATTAAAGAACAGTAAGTCATACTTTTTACCTATTTACAGTTACATTTAACACTGTGGAACATCCATAAAACAAGTTTGTTCCCATTCTCAGTTATGTTATAGTAGCTACAAAGAGTCATTCCCTCACCAGCCTCTCTTTTTTCTCTTGCTGTAATTTAATTAGATAAAAAAACTGCATCTTGTTATATTAATGAGAAATGGCAAAGAGCAAACTTCTCTATCCTGAAGACTTTGCTGTGCCAGAAAACTTAGTTACAGCTTTACCTCTAACACTAGAGACTCCTTAATTAAATGTTAAATAAACATGTCCTGGGCGGCACGGTGGTGTAGTGGTTAGCGCTGTCGCCTCACAGCAAGAAGGTCCTGGGTTCGAGCCCCAGGGCCGGCGAGGGCCTTTCTGTGTGGAGTTTGCATGTTCTCCCCGTGTCCGCGTGGGTTTCCTCCGGGTGCTCCGGTTTCCCCCACAGTCCAAAGACATGCAGGTTAGGTTAACTGGTGACTCTAAATTGACCGTAGGTGTGAGTGTGAATGGTTGTCTGTGTCTATGTGTCAGCCCTGTGATGACCTGGCGACTTGTCCAGGGTGTACCCCGCCTTTCGCCCGTAGTCAGCTGGGATAGGCTCCAGCTTGCCTGCGACCCTGTAGAAGGATAAAGCGGCTAGAGATAATGAGATGAGATAAACATGTCCTTACAGAAAACTTCACTATATCAAGCTGTTACTACAGAAATGATAAGATAATAGAATGAGTAAATTAGTATAAACCTGTGAGTTGCAGCTGCTTTTTTTTTTTGCTGCTGTTCTAGAAAATTAATCAAGAAGAATGAATATATTTGTCACATGAAAACTTACTTGTGTGTAGGTGTCATTAATGTTGATATCCACAGCAACCATGAGGAAAATAGCGATTGGGACACCAAAGTCACCCATCAAACGACGGACCTAAAAAAGACAAAAAAAATTGTAAAATAAATCTGAAGTAAAAATAAATGGCTTATAATTTATTGCCCTTTTAATTAATTAATTAATTAATTAATTAATTAATATATTAATATTTTTTAAGTAATAAATGGCCTTTCTAACCACCAAAAACCCAAACCAGGACCTAACCTTGCCCGGCAGGAAGCACCCATTCTTGAATATGCGTAGGAAGTAAGCGATGGAGAAGCAGCCAAACATCAAACACATGGAGAGCAGCGCTGTGTTGGGGTAGGCACGGTAATGGATGGTGCTGACCGTAGTGATGTTGCCTGTGGAATTATTTACAGTTGTGCGATGGGTGACAACGGGGTGCCAAGGATCTGCGACTGAAGTGTTCAAGTGCTCGTAGTTGAGATTAAGAGGGTGGACCTTGAAAATCTACGATTATAGAACAGCCTTGATTTTAATTCTAGTATTAGTACTATACCATTATATAATTCATATTCTCTCATTATATAATTCATATCCATTACTCTGTATTGCATGTACTCTGTTTTTTAATAAGTTAATTAAATATGTTATCTGTGATAGTTGATGAATGAATGATGATTAATCAATTATATAATAATTAAATAATATATTTATAAGCAAATAATTATAATAATATTGACTTGACTTGATTTGACTCATCTCTATTTGCCTTTTAATTCTATTTTAGGATATATAATGTAAATGTCACATGAATCATTGCAAAATTGGTTAAGTTTAACTTTGTGGCTTCCATGCTTGCATCCAAGTATTGTACATAACATTTTCTTCTTTTTCTTTTATATTATGCTTCAACAGTTACTGATGCAGGGCGGCACGGTGGTGTAGTGGTTAGCGCTGTCGCCTCACAGCAAGAAGGTCCATGTTCGAGCCCCGTGGCCGGCGAGGGCCTTTCTGTGTGGAGTTTGCATGTTCTCCCCGTGTCTGCGTGGGTTTCCTCCGGGTGCTCCGGTTTCCCCCACAGTCCAAAGACATGCAGGTTAGGTTAACTGGTGACTCTAAATTGACCATAGGTGTGAATGTGAGTGTGAATGGTTGTCTGTGTCTATGTGTCAGCCCTGCGATGACCTGGCGACTTGTCCAGGGTGTACCCTGCCTTTCGCCCGTAGTCAGCTGGGATAGGCTCCAGCTTGCCTGCGACCCTGTAGAACAGGATAAAGCGGCTAGAGATAATGAGATGAGATGAGATGAGTTACTGATGCACACTAATTAATGAAACCATGAGATACTAAATTGATGTCATGAAATCGTAATATGTGCGCAGGTTATAATCAATTTTCTCAGGCTGATTTGCTATTTTGACTTGTCTAATTCATAAAATAATACCCATGTTTATGTTAATTCATTGCACTGTTCTATAAAGAAAATATGCTGATTGTTTGAAGGATAAGCTAAGCAAGCACTTTTCTGCTCACTTTAACTTAATTCATATTTTTTCATTAAAAATTCAGTCCATGAGATAAACAATGTCCCAGATTAAGATGCATCTCTTCCAATGTCCTATTTGTGAAAAACAAACAATGTTTAATGGATTTTAAAGTGATGATACTATTAATTAATTAATAATGTCATATTTATGTATTTAATATTGACCACAAATGGCAGATTTTTGAGTGTATTAACAGCCAAAACTTGCTTTTTAGCATGAAATATTGTGGCAACAGCTCCACATGTATTGGGGCAAGCCTTGTGTACATAACTTTTGTATAGTTTGTGGTTAGGCTATGGCAGTGTTGTAGTCGGGTCACAAAACCTCGAGTCCAAGTCCAGTGTCTAGTCCCCAGTATTCAAGTCCAACTCAAGTCCAAGTCATTAAAAATTTTTTGAGTCGAGTCGAGTCCAACACTCTAACCGCACCATTTGACGGTGGCTGTTTTAGCACCATTAACATTAGTTTGTTCCTGAACGTGATGTATGAACAGCTGAATGTACATTCTCTTTGTCAGGGAGTGCGAAGTATTCTGTCAGAGATGGTTGGGAGACAGATGTAAGTGTAGAAGGTGTGTTTATTAATACAAGTGAAGACAGGTAAACAACCCAGAACGGCAGGCAAAATCATAAAACAGTGAAACAGGCAATAGGTCGAGCGAGGCAAACAGGCTATCGGCAGAATCAAAGACGAGAAACAGGAAATCAGGAAACCAAACAAGGAAATAAGGCTTGGTAATGTGTCAGCAACCCAACTCAATTCTTTGCAAAGTAAGTGTGTTTTCACAGTTTTTATATAGGTGCGCTGTTTGTGCCTTAATCCTGTACAGGTGCGAGTTGTTTACAGCATGCGTGCGAGAGTCCGCTTGGTGTGCACGCTGTCCGGAGTGCGCCCTATAGTCTATCTGATGCACGCGCCAAGGTGCGCAGGTGTGACACTCTTACACGAAATTAGTACAAAATTAATGTAGATATAAATACACTAAGTAACTTTAAAAACGCACATTGATAAAACTTGCTGAATTCATGCTGAGTTTATCTCAAGAAGAAAAGAAATATATCACAATGGAAAAATAACTTCGTTCCGCCCGAATAAGTTCCAAATCTGTGCTCAAATCAGAATTTAAGGGAGTTGTACTCAATAACGTACAATATGACTCGGGTAGTCAATGACATGCACAGGCTTTAATTTTCAAACAAATTTTGCATACACTGTACACACACAATCTTGCCTATAAATACCTGGGGGAAATGATGGGAAAATTGTCATTATTGAAGATGCCATGCCTAAGCTAAAATCAATGTGAACAGGCCATCGGGATGTTGCGTGCCGGAAGTACACAGACAGAGGCCGCCCGGCACTTCGGTGTTCATCATTCGACCATTTCCCGTTTGAGTCAGCGTTACAGACAGACAGGGAGCACCAGGGATCGTCCACGCCCTGGTCAGCCTTGAGTCACGACGCCAGTTCAGGATCAGCACATCAGGCTAGCTCACCTCCGTGACAGATTCCTGACACCCTCAGTCACTGCTGCTGAGACCCCTGGACGACACAGACCCAGAATCTCCAGCATGACGGTCCGAACATGGACCAACTGTCACTTTGAATTTTTTTATTGTGAATTAATTCTTGAGTTTGACAATAAATGTCCTTTATCGATGTTTCAAGATGTGTGTGCATTACATACAATATCATAAATTTCAAATATATGCATGGATCTAAAGTGATATCGTGTTGAATTCCATTGTGCGTTTTTAAAGTTACTTAGTATATCTTATGCCAAATTATTATGGCATGTTACCAAAAAAATAAATAAAGAAAGAAAAAATCCGAGTCCTTGTCTCCATTTTCCGAGTCCTAATGGACTTAATGCACGAGTCCAAGTCCAAGTCATCAGTTTTCAAGTCCGATTTAAGTCACGAGTCCTTAAAATTAGGGCATGAGTTGGACTCGAGTCGGGGTCCTGGACTCAAGTACTACAAGCCTGGGCTAAGGTCACGCTACAGCTTGCGATGCTTTGCGATGGGTTATTGATGAAAATGAGGCATTTTGGTGGCAATGCTTCATGAAGTATTCCCAAACCCATCTGTGAGTATTCATCAAAAAGTATTCACCAAAAAACAACTCGCAAAGCTTGGAGAACATTCGCCATGCATTGCATGATTGGTGGTGATGCTACTAATTTTTCATTACCAAGTATACATAAACCCATCACGAGCTGTAGTGTGACCAGGGCCTTACATCTGAGATCTGAATACCAATTTACACAATTTCAGTATTAAATCCTCACTTGACTCTGAATACAGCCCTAACTGAATGGAAACTAAAGGTGAATAATTAAACATTAGTATGAAATAATGCTATATGTGTTTCATACACTGCCAAGTTTGGCAAACGTCTCATAAATGAAGATGAGGGAGATGAGGATGGAGAAGATCTCTTGGGTGAAGCGGGAGATGAAGCGCACCAGGAAGCTGCCCTCCACTGCCACGATCAGCACAACAATGATAATGAGCCACATGCCAACCCACACTCTACCTACGATGTACTCAATGTCCTGAGACTTGCAGAACTGAGGGAACACAAAACGTTGCATTCAAAAAACAGTCGATGATGGATGAATTATGTGATACTAATATGTCTACATGAGTGTGTGTGTGACTGTTACCCCATAGAAGGCCTCTTCAAAGACCAGCAGTGGTCCTGAGAAGCCGATGATGAGGACTGGCTGGGCTGCAGTCAGGCAGAAAATAACACCTTGCACTGCTGTAGACAGCATGAGCTCTGATACTCCCATCATATTATCGACTTTATCAGCTGTTGCAGGTGGTGGGGCAAAATGGTAATATAACATTTGCTTGAATATCATCTTCTTTGGTAAATTTCCCAGGGCACAAAATCACAGGCACACTCTGAGTACACAACATCACACATATATGCATACTCATGCCTACCTAGCAGACCGCCGAAGGTGATAGCAGGGGAGAGGGCGGCAAAGTAAATGAAGATTACAGCAGCAAAGACTTGGGCATTCATGGCATCAGTGATGTCACTCTTATAGTGTTTGTAGCGTCTTCTTAAATCTCTGATCAACCCTCCGAATGGTATTCCAGTGCGCACCAGTGGATCCTCCGGTAGAGGCACTTTGGAAATAGACGCTATGTGGAAAAATAATTTTCATGAATAAGACATTATTATTGTTCTTTTTGGAGCATATGATAAAATATTTTTATTTGTTTCATAGTCTCTAATTGACTAACTAGCATTAAATATCATGATTAAGACTATGTTAATCATGTAATCTAGTAGATATATAATGAAAATGAGGAAGTTACATATAAATATTGTTTGTTAGCATTTCAATACATCTCTTATCTGCTTTGGGGTTGAGGTGATGCTGAGGCTCAGAGAGGTGGAGTCTGTCCTGCAGGAGCTTCTTCTGGAAGCCAATGATGGGTGCAAGCATGGTTTCGTCCTGAATCTCTGTAGGCGGGATCACCATGCTATAATCCAGGAAGTCCTTCATCGCATTATTCAGCTCTTTATCACTCTGAGCTTTTAATGCTGCCTGGTTGAACACCTAAGAGTGTGTGCACATAGGATATGTTAGAAATCAATAGCAGTAAAGGGTAGCTGCTGATCTATGAATATGCATCAAGAAGAAAGTATCTACATCCTAATTGTACCATCTCAATCAAGCAGCTATTAACTCCTCCACTCACTGAATAGTGGCTCCACCTCTTTGCAGCTCTTCCTTTTTATTTTTTTCTCTGTTCATTCAACAAAATATTTCCATGACACATTTCTGTGGCTAGTTTGTCAATACAACATACTTACATACTCATTAGATTCAAGATTCCTTTATTGTCACTGCACCATACAGTACAGTGAAATTGAAGCACGCAATCCAGTCGGTGTATTCATACAAACACTTAGTATTAAGGGGAGGAAAAAAATAAATAAAATCTAGTTTTTTAGGACTACATATTTATGTACTAAAATTGAGTTTGTCGATATGACATACAGTACCACTCAAAGGTTTGTACACCCCTACTCTATTCATTCATTGTTTTTTCTGTTTTTTTGACTATTTACTACATTGTGGAACAATACTGAAGACATCACAACTAGGAAGTAACATATGGAACATACAGTGTCTTGCAAAAGTATTCATCCATCTTGGTGTTTATCCTGTTTTGTCACATTCCAAGCTGGAATTAAAATGGATGGGGGGGGGGGGGGGGGGAGTTAGCACCATTTGATTTAAACAACAGGCCTACCACTTTAAAGGTGCATTTTTTTTTTAATTGGGACACAAACAATAATTGAGATGAAAACCAGAAATCTGGAGTGTGCAAAGGTATTCACCCCCTTTTGTATGAAACTCCTAAATTAGAGCTGGTCTAAACAATTAACTTCATAAGTCACATAATTAGTTGATTAAGATCCACCTGCGTCCAATCAAAGTGTCATATGATCTGTCACATGATGTCTGTATAAATCAGCCTGTTCTGGAAGGACCCTGACTCTGCAACACTACTAAGCAAGCAACATGAACATCAAGGAGCACTCCAAACAGGTCAGAGACAAAGTTGTGGAAAAGTGTAGATCAGGGTTGGGTTATAAAAAAATATCCCAAACTTTGAATATCTCAGAGAGCACCATTAAATCCATTATAGCAAAATGGAAAGAATATAGCAGCACTACAAACCTGACAAGAGAAGGCTGCCCACCAAAACTCACAGACTGGGTAAGGAGGGCAATAATCAAAGATGCAATAAAGACACCAAAGATAACACTGAAGGAGCTGCAAAGATGGGAGATAGGAGTATCTGTCCATAGGACCACTTTAAGCCATACACTCCACAGAGCAGAGCTTTATGGAAGAGTGGCCAACTGCTTAAAGAAAAAAATAAGAACACATTTGGAGTTTGCCCAACAGCATGTGGCATACTCCTCAAGCACATGGAAAAAGATTCTCTGGTCAGATGAGACTAAAATTGAACTTTTTGGCCATCATGGGAAATGCCATGTGTGGCGCAAACCCAACACTTCACATGACCCTGAGAACACCATTCCTACAGTGAAGCATGGTGGTGACAGCATCATGCTGTGGGGATGTTTTTCATCTGCAGGGACAGGAAAGCTGGTCAGGACTGAAGGAAAGATGGATGGCACTAAATACAGGGCAATTCTGGAGGAAAACCTGTTTGAGTCGGCCAGAGGTTTGAGACTGGGACAAAGGTTCACATTCCAGCAGGACAATGACCCTAAACATACTGCTAAAGCTGCACTGGAGTGGTTTAAAGGGAAACATTTGCAACAGATTCTCAATTGGATTGAGGTCTGGGCTTTGACTAGGCCATTCCAAGACATTTGTCTTGGAATGGCCTAGTCAAAGCCCAGACCTCAATCCAATTGAGAATCTTTTGCATAACTTGAAGATTGCTGTACACCAATGCAACCCATCTAACTTGAAAGAGTTGGATGAGTTTTGCCTTGAGGAATGTGCAAAAATCTCAGTGGCTAGATGTGCTAAGTTAATAGAGACATACCCCAAGAGACTTGTAGCTGTAATTGCAGCAAAAGGTGGCTCTACAAAGTATTGATTTCAGGGGGTGAATACCTATACACACTCCAGCTTTCTGTTTTTTCATTTTAATTATTGTTTGTGTCAGAATAAAAAAAATTGCACCTTTAAAATGGTAGGCATGTTATGTAAATCAAATGGTGGTACCCCCCAAAAAAACATTTTAATTCCAGTTTGTGATGTGAAAAAACAGGACAAACATCAAGGAGGATGAATAATTTTGGAAGACATTGTATATGGAATTATGTGGAAAAAAGTGTTAAAAACCCAAAATGTTTGATATTTTAGATTCTTCAAAGTATCCAGCATTTACCGTGGTGATGCTTTACACACTACTTGCATTATCTTAACCAGCTTCATGTGGTAGTCACCTGGAATGCTTTTCAATTAACAGGTGTGTCTCATCAAAAGTTCATTAGTGGACTAGTTTCTCGCCTTCTTAATGCATTTGAGATCAAACAGTAAATAGTAAATAATAAAAATACAGTTGTGGCAGTGAAGGTGTGGTCGAGCGTTGGCTGTGAATGGCAAAGAGTCAGGTTGAACCAGCAGGTAAAATGTTACAAGTTACTGTACCTGTGTCTAACATGTTACCTGTGACTTATTACTGGATGTCTCTGTGTGTCTTTCAGATAGCCAGGAACAAGAGAGAGAGCTGTGTTCCCCAACGTGTATGGTGTCTGTGTGTGTAGTATTCACTGAAAAGTGAACGTCAAAAATCAAACGCACCTTGAATTGTAGCGCCTGTCTCCAGTTTCTCATTTTCCACCCATCCAAAGTCATTACACTGGTGGTGAAACCCAGGAGTGAGGAACATAATGCTGCCATGGAAACTGAACCAGTCAGGGAGCCGCTCCAGGCACTCACCAACGACCTCCAGTGCCAGCACCAGGCACTCATTGTGCTGTCCATGGATCAGGGGCAGTGCTTCCAGGTTCTGCTTGAGGCCCAGGCGGAGGACCAGCAGGTGGTCCGGAGCTTGGTCCAGACAGCGGGTGCTCCAGTGGTTGTTCCTGCGGCCAGCGTGCCCATCCAACTGGTCAAGATAGGGCCGCAGGACACCCCCAAAGCCTTCATTGAGCTATTTGAGCATGTTTTGGAGGCAAGCTCCTGGCCGACCTCACAGCGGATGGTTTGTCTATTGCTGCTCCTGTTGGGGGAGGCACAGCTCATAGCTTGTTGGCTCCTGGCCACCAGCATGCTAGAGTATCCGACCTAAAGTGGGCCATACTGCAGCAGGTCGGCTGCAGCCCAGAAAAGCAGTGTCAGCATGTCCGCTGGCTGGCATACGGCAAAGTTGGCTGGCCATTTGCATTTGCGCAACAGCTCTGGGATGCCTGCTGACAGGTGCTGCTGGCAGGCAAGTGTGACATCGAGACCATCATTGATTGAGTGACACTGGTGCAGTTCGTCACTCAACTGCTGAGCAAGACATCAACATGAATACAGTGTCACCAAGCGGCATCACTGGAGGAGGTGGTCCGACTGGCAGAGGACCACCTGACGGCATCTCCAGGAGCAGGCGCTCCTTCAACATCTCTTCGTCTCTCTCTCTCTCTCTCTCTCTCTCTCACTTTCTCCCTCTCCCTCACCCTCCCCTTGCCCCTCCCCTACCCCAGCCCCATGGACATGGAGGCCAATTCCCCCGATACCTGCTCCCTGCACTCGTGTCTGTCCTCATGTCTCCTCACCCCTTTCTTCTCCCGTGTCTGTGCTGCTGCTAACCTCCTCTCTCTCCACATCTGAAACCATCCATGCCCCTCAAAATCAGGAGAAAATCCAGGCAGGTCTGCCGGCGTGGCAGGAAGGCATATATTTCCCAGCATCAGCACTTCCGCAAAAGGGTGGGGATTCTGATTCGCATTCCCAACATGCCACAGGCTTCTCCTGACTGAGCAGGAACATACTGAGTGTCTGTTAGTATTCAAGGGGGTACACATCAGGCTTTGGTGGATTCTGGTTGTAATCAGACCTCCATGAATCAAAGCCTGATTCAAAGCAAGGCACTGGGAAATGCACAATTGATGAAGGTGAGGTGTGCACATGGGTATGTTCAAAAATATCCACTAATGCCCTTCACTATTAATATCTGGGGAGAAAAGCATAGTCTGGAAGTGGTGGTTAGCCCAAGCCTCACCCATCCACTTATCGTGGGGATATATTGGCTGGGGTTTAAAACATTAATAAAACAGGAGATGGATGGGTTCTGCAGTAGTACACAATGTTGGCTGGGGAGGCTGTCCCAGGGCTGTCCATGTTGGTGCCATGTCAGGATGACATGGAGCATGAGGAGGGCTCTGCCCCCTCTCTCTCTGGGAAATCCCTCAGGGGATTTTCTGTTGGAACAGATGCGTGATGTGTCTCTGAGGCATGTCTTCGGCCAAGTGAAAGTCATTGATAGCTGAAAACTCCAGCCTAGCTTTGCACTTTCCTTTCTGTATTTTTGTATTATAAAGGATAACCTACATTGAGTGATGCAGGACACTCAGACTAAAGAAGAGATCACACAGTTGTTGGTCCTGAAGAGCCATAGGGAAATTTTATTCCATGCAGCTCATCATAATCCTATGGCTGGGCACTTGGGTCAGGACAAAACACAATCATCGCATGGCTTGTTTCTATTGGCCAGGGATTCACGGTGATGTCCACAGGTGGTGTGTAGCTTGTTGCAAATGTCAGCTGGTAAATCCAGCAGCCATGCCAAAAGGGCCATTGCACCCATTACCATTAATTGAGATCCCCTTTGAAAGAATTGCCGTGGATCTCATCAGGCCATTAGCTTGATCTGCATGAGGATACCGCTTTGTGTTATTCATAGTGGATTATGCAATGCGATACTCGGAAGTGGTGCCTCTCCACAATATCTCTGCACATAGTGTTGCAGAGGCACTCTTCCATGTTATCTCTCGAGTCAGGATTCCGAAAGAATCCTGACTGATCAAGGCACTAGTTTCATGTCATGCACACTATGTGAATTGTATGAATTATTGGAGATTAAATCGATTCATACTATTGTTTATCATTTGCAAACATACAGGCTGTTTGAATGATTTAAGCAAACACTTAAAAAATGATTCGTAAGTTCATTCAGAGGGACACTCGAAACTGGGATAGGTGGCTAGACCCTCTGTTGTTTGCAGTGCACAAGGTCCCACAAGCCTCCACTGGGTTTTCCCCATTTGAATTGCTGTATGGGCACAAGCCCCATGGTGTCTCAGACATCATTAAAGAAAATTGGGAGGAGGAGCCTTCACAAAGCAAAAATAAAATTCAGTAGGTTCTTGACCTGAAAGCAAAACTCCACACACTGAGTCACATAACCTAGGAAAATTTGCTATAGGCACAAGAACATCAATCCCACCTGTACAACAGAGGGACACAGCTAAGGGAATTTGCACTGGGAGATAAAGATCTAAAATTTTATTGCCCACATCAAGCTCAAAATTGCTTGCCAAGTGGCAAGGGCCCTTTGAAATCACACGGCGAATTGGGGAAGTTGACTACGAGATCAGACATCCAGATAGAGGCAACACATGTCAAATTTACCACCTCAATCTCCTAAGACCATGAAGAGAGTAGGTTCCTGTGGTTCTGGCAATGGCAGTTCCAAAGAGGGTGGAGCTGGGACCGGAGGTAAGTCCAAAAAGTGCAGCCCAATTAACTCTCATCCCCTGTGGAAACCACCGTTCACTGTCCCAGAGAACACAGGTTATCAGGTTGCAGGAGGAGTTCTGCGATGTGTTCTCACTCTTCCCTGGTTGTACTGACCTCCCAGAACACCACATTGAGACTCTCCAAGAAGTGGTGGTGTGCAGCTGCCCATATTAGCTCCCTGAGCACATGAAAAGTGTGGTTCGGGATGAACTCAAGGCTATGCTTGAGATGGGGATAATTGAGGAATTGTACAGCAACTGGAGCAGCTCGGTGGTCTTGGTTCCCAAGACTGATGGGTCGGTCCCATTCTGTGTGGAATATAGAAAAGTCAACGTGGTGTCTAAATTTGGTGCATATTCAATTCCTTGCATTGAACTGCTCAATTGGTTAAGTGTGGCTTGCTTGTATTCAACACTGGATTTAACAAAGGGATATTGGCAGATCCCCTTGACTCCATTATCCCACGGGAAAATGGCCTTTTTCACTCCGTTTGGTTTATACCAATTTGTCACCCTTCCTTTCAGGTTGTTTGGGGCCCCAGCGACATTTCAGTGTCTCATGGACCACATCCTCTGTCCCCACAATGTGTATGCCACTACCTATTTAGATGACATTATTATTTATAGTAATGATTGGCAGTGACATTTACAACATCTGAGGGCTGTCCTGAGGTTGCTGAGGTGCACTGGGATCACAGTGAACCTGAAAAAGTATGCAATTGGATGGGTGGAAGTATGGTATCTGGGTTTCCACTTGGGTTATAGGCAGGTCATTCATTCATTCATTCATTCATTCATTCATTATCTCTAGCCACTTTATCCTTCTACAGGGTCGCAGGCAAGCTGGAGCCTATCCCAGCTGACTACGGGCGAAAGGCGGGGTACACCCTGGACAAGTCGCCAGGTCATCACAGGGCTGACAGACACAGACAACCATTCACACTCACATTCACACCTACGGTCAATTTAGAGTCACTAGTTAACCTAACCTGCATGTCTTTGGACTGTGGGGGAAACCGGAGCACCCGGAGGAAACCCACGCGGACACGGGGAGAACATGCAAACTCCACACAGAAAGGCCCTCGCCGGCCACGGGGCTCGAACCCGGACCTTCTTGCTGTGAGGCGACAGCGCTAACCACTACACCACCGTGCCGCCGTTATAGGCAGGTGCGTCCCCAAATTGCTAAGGCTACAGCAATTGTGGCCTGCCCAAGACCTAAGACCAAAAAGGGGGTGAGGCAGTTCCTGAGGCTGGCTGGCTATTATAGGTGGTTTGTACCTAACTTTTTGGACATCAACAGCCTGCTGACTCACCTCACTAAAAAGGGGACACCAGATCTGGTCCAGTGGATGGAGCTGTACGAACAGGCTTTTGCTCAGGTAAAAGCGGTTTTATGTGGGGGCCCGTTGTTACATTCTCCTGACTTTTTTATCCCTTTTGTTTTACAGACTGACGCATTGGAGAGAGGGCTGGAGGCTGTTTTGTCCCAGGTGATGGAGGGGGAGGAGCGCCTGGTGCTGTACATCAGCCACAAACTCTCCATGCGAGAGTCAGAGTACAGCACCATAGAGAAGGAGTGTCTGGCCATCAAGTGAGCGGTCCTCACTCTCCAGTACTATGTGCAAGGATGCCTTTTCACCCTCTGTTCTGACCATGCCCCACTCCAGTGGCTCCACCGCATGAAGGATGCCAACGTGTGGATCACTCATTGGTAATTTGGCCTTTCAACTCTTTAAATTTGAGGTGGTTCACAGGCCGGGGGCGCAGATGGTGGTGGCAGATTAACTCTCCTGCCAGGAGGGGGAGTCAGCTGTGGGCTAGAAGGCTCCCTGGCCTGAGTTGGGTGGTGGAGGTATGTGGCAGTGAGGGTGTGGTCAAGTATCGGCTGTGAATGGCGAGGAGTCAGGTTGAACCAGCAGGTAACATGTTACAAGTTACACCTGTGTCTAATTACTGGCTGTCTACTAACATGTGTCTCTGTGTGTCTTTCAGATACCCAGGAACGAGAGAGAGAGCTGTGTTCCCCAACGTGTGTGGTGCCTGTGTGTGTAGTATTCACTGAAAAGTGAGCGTCAAAAATAAAGTGCACCTTGAATTGTAGTGCCTGTGTCCAGTTCCTTATTTTCCACCCATCCAAAGTCATTATAACAGTAAACAGCCCTATTTCATAATCCATCCTATGTCAAGAACTGCTAAGCTAAGTAAAGAGAAATGACAGCCATCATTACTTTTAAGATAAGAAGTGACTTTTAATAAATAAAAATCATTAAGAAAAAGCATCAAATTAGAAGGTGTGTCACACTTATTCAAATTTGGTTTGTCAATATGATATTGTAGTATGTCCCTGGGTGGGTGGAATACTGAAGCATGGCTAGGCAGAGGATGATGTCAACACAGACTTTATTTTCACTCTTTCTTTTGCTTTTCAGCTTCACTAAACTCCTTAGCTTGCTCACACACATGCTGTGGTCGGGAGAGACCTTGCCTCTTTGCTCTCTTTGCTCTTACACAACATTAATTGACAACAAGTGTGATTGTTTTGCCACTCACCTTCCCTGGCCCCACGCTTGATTCACAAACCGATGCTTGACCATGCCCCTGCTGCCACAGATGTATTTACCTTCTTAGCAATAGTTTATTTTAATGAAATTGAATTTGATTAAAAATAAAAATCTAAACAAATGCAATGAAAACTGAAGTGTAATAAAATATTACAGTCTTTTAAAAGCATGTTTGAAAATGAAACAATTAGAAACCATTTCGAGAGATTAAAAAAAATATATGTGTGTGTGTGTGTGTGTGTGTATATGGGCACCCTTGCTGAAAATGTCTGTTACTGTGAATAGTTAAGTGAGCAGAAGATGAACTGATCACCAAAAGGCATAACGGTAAAGATGACACATTTCTTTAATATTTTCCGCAAGATTACATTTTTATATCCATCATTTACAGGTGTAAAATACCAAAAAATGAAAAGGACCTGAAGCAAAAGTTTGGGCACCTGACATGGTCAGTACTTAGTAACACCCCCTTTGGCAAGTATCAGAGCTTGTAAACACTTTTTGTAGCCAGCTAATAATCTTTCAGTTCTTACCTGGGGGATTTTCATGCATTCGTCCTTGCAAAAGGCTTCCAGTTCTACAAGTTTCTTGGGCTGTCTTGCATGCACTGCTCTTTTGAGATCTATCCACAGATTTTCAATGATGTTTAGGTCAGGGGACTGTGAGGGCCAGGGCAAAACCTCCAGCTTGTGCCTCTTGAGGTATTCCATTGTAGATTTTGAGGTGTGTTTTGGATCATCGTCTTATTGTAGGACCCATCCTCTTTTTAACTTCAACTTTTTTACAGATGGTGTGATGTTTGCTTCCAGAGTTTGCTGGTATATATTCGAATCCATGCTTCCCTCGACCAATGAAATGTGCCCTGTGCCACTGGCTGCAACACAACCCCAAAGCATGTTCGATCCACACCCATGCTTAAAAGTTGGAGAGGTGTTCTTTTCCTGGAATTTGGCACCCTTTTTTCTCCAAACATACCTTTGCACATTGTGGCCAAAAAGTTCTATTTTGATTTCATCAGTCCACAGGACTTGTTTCCAAAATGCATCAGGCTTGCTTGGATGTTCATTTGCAAACATCAGACACTGAATTTTGTGGCTAGAACACAGGAAAGGTTTTCTTCTGATGACTCTCTCATGAAGGTCATATTTGTTCAGGTGTCGCTGCATAGTAGAACAGTGCACCACCACTCCAGGGTCTGCTAAATCTTTCTGAAGGTCTTTTGCAGTCAAACAGGGTTTTTTATTTGCCTTTCTAGCAATCCAATGAGCAGTTCTTTCAGAAAGTTTTCTTCACCTTACAGACCTCACCTTGATCTCTACTGTTTCTGTTAACTGCCATTTCTTAATAACATTACAATCTGAGGAAACAGCTACCTGAAAACACTTTGCTATGTTCTTGTAGCCTTCTCCTGCTTTGTGAGCATCAACTATTTTATTTTTCAGAATGCTAGGGAGTTGCTTAGAGGAGCCCATGGCTGTTGATTTTAGGGACAAGTTTGAGGAGTCGGAGAACTTATACAGCTTTGAAATCTGCATCATCTGACCTTTCCTAAGGAAAAATTTGAACAAGCCACAGCTCAATAAGCTAATTAAGGTCTGGAACCTTGGTAAAAGTTACCTGAGAACTCAAATCTATTGGGGTTCCCAAACTTTTGCATGGTGTTCCTTTTCTTTTTTCACTCTCCAATTGTACAAAACAAAAATAATACACAAATCCTGCATAAAATGCTGAAAAGAAATGTGTCATCATTACCTTTATGCCTTTTGGTGATCAGTTCATCTTCTGCTCTCTTAACTATTCACAGTAACAGACTGTAGCAGTTCAGTATTGGTGGGTGGAGCACAGAGGACGGCAGGACAAAGATCAGGCTCAAAATAGCGTTTATTGCTACACTTTTCAGTTTCGCAATTCTGAACTCGAACAGACACACACACGACTGGTGTCTTGCTCAGGGTTCCTTTCTGCTCTCATTCTCCCTCCTTATATGCGGTCACTGGGAAGACACACAAAGACAGGTTAATTGCTCTCAGGTGTAGTGATTCTGCCACTTACCTTCCCTGACTCCGCCCTCCTGTCACAGACCGGCGCTTGACCACGCCCCTGCTGCCACATACCCCCACCGCCCGACTCAGGCCGGGCGGCCATCCGGCCTGCAGCCGACTCCCCCCCCCTTGATGGGAGAGGAAGTCCGCCATGACCATCTGCGCCCCCGGCCTGTGGACCACCTTGAAATTAAAGGGTTGGAGTGCCAGATACCAACGGGTGATCCGCGCATTGGCATCCTTCATGCGGTGGAGCCACTGGAGGGGCGCGTGGTCTGAACAGAGGGTGAAAGGGCACCCCAGCAGGTAGTAGCGGAGGGTGAGGACCGCCCACTTGATGGCCAGACACTCTTTCTCTATGGTGCTGTAGCGCCCCTCACGCACCGACAGCTTCCTGCTGATATACAGGATGGGGCAGTCCTCCCCCTCCACCTCCTGGGACAAAACCGCCCCCAGCCCTCTGTCTGACGCATCGTTCTGCAACATAAAGGGGAGAGAAAAGTCAGGGGAGTGTAAAAGTGGCCCCCCACACAGTGCAGCCTTTACCTCAGAAAAAGCCCGCTGGCATTGCTCCGTCCACTGGACCGGATCTGGTGCCCCCTTTTTAGTGAGATCAGTCAGCGGGCTGGTAATGTCCGAATAATTAGGTATAAACCTACGGTAATAGCCAGCCAGCCCCAGGAACTGTCTCACCCCCTTTTTGGTCTTGGGCCTCAGGCAGGCCGCAATTGCTGCCGTCTTATTAATTTGGGGACGCACCTGCCCGTTCCACCCGCCCAATCGCACACTTCTTTGGGTTGGCTGTGAGCCCCGCTCGCCTCAGCGACCTAAGGATGGCCCTCAGATGTTCGAGGTGCCTCGGCCAGTCATTACTGTAGATGATGATGTCATCTAGGTAAGCGGCATCATATATGGCATGGGGGCGGAGGACCCTGCCCATCAGCCACTGAAACGTAGCGGGCGCCCCAAACAGCCCAAAAGGAAGTGTGACGAATTGGTGCAATCTGAACGGTGTGGAAAAGGCCATTTTTTCTCAGGATAGAGGAGTCAAGGGGATCTGCCAGTATCCCTTTGTCAGATCCAGTGTCGAATAAAAGCGAGCCGTGCCTAGTCGATCAAGCAACTCATCAATCCGAGGCATTGGGTACGCATCAGATTTAGACACCGCATTGACTTTTCTATAGTCCACACAGAACCGGACCGACCTGTCGGCCTTGGGTACCAAGACCACCGGGCTGCTCCAGTCACTGTGGGACTCCTCGATGATGCCCATTTTGAGCGTGGCCTCGAGTTCTTCCCGAACCACCTTTTTTTTATGTTCGGAACCACCAACACCAATGCCACGGGGACCTCCTCATTGCAGAGTTTAAGCAGATTGAGGTGGTAAATCTGTAGCACCCCACCCCTGTCCGTTCGCCTCACCTCATAGTCGACATCCCCGACTCGCCGTGTGACCTCATAGGGTCCTTGCCACTTGGCAACCAATTTGGAGCTTGATGTGGGCAACAGTACGAGTACTTTATCTCCCGGTGCGAACTCTCTAAGGCTTGTACCCTTGTTGTACAGGCGAGTTTGCTGTTCTTGGGCCTGCTGCAAATTCTCCTGGGTTAAGTGGGTGAGGGTGTGGAGTTTTGCATGCCGGTCCATAACGTATTGAATTTCGTTTTTGCTTTGTGAAGGTCCCTCCTCCCAATTTTCCCACAGCACATCTAGAATGCCGCACGGCTTACGCCCATATAATAATTCGAATGGGGAGAACCCCGTGGAGGCTTGGGGGACCTCTTGCACTGCAAATAGCAAGAGTTCGAGCCATTTATCCCAATTACGTGTGTCCTCACTTACGAATTTTTTAATTATATTTTTGAGGGTGCGGTTGAACCGTTCAACTAAGCCGTCCGTTTGTGGGTGATACACACTGGTGCTGATCGGCTTAATCCCCAATAACCCATACAGTTCGCGCAGTGTCCGTGACATAAATGTGGTGCCTTGATCAGTCAGAATCTCTTTCGGGATTCCAACTCGGGAGATAATGCGGAAGAGCTCCTCCGCAATACTGCGTGCTGAGATATTGCGCAGAGGCACGGCTTCCGGGTTGCATAGTCCACCAGAACTAATATAAAGTGGTACCCTCGTGCTGACCGATCTAATGGCCTGACGAGATCCATCCCAACTCTGTCAAACGGGGTCTCGATTAAAGGTAGAGGGCGCAAAGGCGCTTTTGGAATGGCCGCTGGATTTACTAACTGGCATTCGCGGCACGCCGTACACCACCTACGAACATTGCCGCGAATCCCCGGGCAATAGAATCGGGCCATTATTCGGGCTAGTGTCTTATCCTGCCCTAAGTGTCCGGCCATGGGATTAAAGTGAGCCGCCTGGAATACCAATTCCCGGCAGCTCTTTGGAATTAAAAGTTGCATGACTAGCTCTTTAGTTTGAGTGTCCTGCGTCACTCGGTATAACCTATCCTTCATAATCGCGAAGTAGGGGAAGGACGGGGTGGCGTTCGGCTGGAGCGTTTGACCATCGATTACTCTCACTTGGTCAAACGCATGTCGCAGAGTCTCGTCTCGCGACTGCTCTAATGGGAAATCGGCGAGAGCTTCCCCAATAGAGAGAGGAGGGGCCGGCGGCTCCTCACTTTGACGCAGAGATGACGTAGACGGCTCTGTGACAGCTGCTCCCGCCATAACGACACCGGGACCTCCCCCTGCTAAATGGCAGGACCCACTCTCTACTAAGCATGTCATTAAATCCCGGAATCCCGGCCAATCGGTCCCCAAAATTAAAGACTGAGTAAGGCGAGGATTAATCGCCGCCTTCACTATAAATTTTTCCCCTTGGAAAAAAATGTGTACCGACACCAAAGGGTAGCTGTAAATGTCCCCATGCACACACAACACCTTCACCCCCTGTGCTCCCCCCAATGCCTCGTTCTGCACCAGGATTTGGTGAATTGAGGTCTGATTACAACCAGAATCCACCAACACCTGATATGTATCCCCTTGGATACTCACCGGTATGCGATACGCTCTGGCCCGATCGAGGGCGGCTTCTGGCGCGTCGGGGATCCGAACCACTGCGCCCACCTCCATTGCCATGCACTGCTGTTGGAGGTGGCCCGGTTCCCCGCAGTGCCAGCAAACCGGCCCGGGCTTCCTCTCTGCACCGGTGTTCTGGGGCTCACTCACCTGAGGGGGGGGAGAGAAAGACACAGAAGGGAGAAACGGGAGGGCACCGCGGGTGCGGCGGGCCGGCTGGGGTGGTGCCGGCCCCTGCCTCCGCGGTGGGGGAATGGGGCGAGGACGGGACACAGGAGGGGAGAGAGAGAGAGAGAGAGAGAAGAGGAGAGAAGAGAAGAGGCGGTCTGCTGTCCTGCTGCCAGAACAGCCGCCAAATGGACCTCTGCCAGCTCGATGGCCTGATCCAGCGACACCGGGCTGTGGCACTGGACCCACTCTGCGGTTCCTGCTGGCAAGCACGCGATGAATTGTTCCAGCACCACCTGGTCGACGATCTCCTCAGCATCACGGTTGTTGGCCCTCAGCCACCGCCAGCAGGCGTCCCGGAGTTGCTGGCCAAATGCGAACGGCCGGCCGACTTCCTCCAAGTGCAAGGCGCGGAAGCACTGGAGCTGCTGTTCCGGGGTGCGCCCCACGCTCTGGAGGACGGCCCGGCAGAGGTCCACTTAGGCCAGCTGGCGGTCAGCAGGGAGCTGTAGCGCAGCCAGCTGCGCCTCTCCCGTTAGTAGAGGAAGGAGGCGCGCCGCGCGCTGCTCCATCGGCCACCCCGAGGCCTCTGCAACTTGCTCGAAGAGCATGATAAAAGCCTCGGGGTCATCCTGCGGACCCATCTTGATTACGTTGGGGGGGGACGGGCCCACGGTGGGAGCGCTGGTGGACCCCGCCGATGCGAGGAGGTGCCGGAACGCCTCCCGATCTTCTTGCTTGGCCAGCACCAGGGCCTTGAAGTGCCGTTCTTGTTCCTTTCGGAGGGTGACTAGCACCTGGTGCTGGCTTTGCTGGGCCATGATGAGGGCGTGGACCAGGTCGGCGAACGGGGAGGACTCCATGGGGCTGATCGGCTGCTGTGCTCCACAATTCTTCTCCCGGGTTTCGGCACCACTGTAGCGGTTCAGTATTGGTGGGTGGAGCACAGAGGACGGCAGGACAGAGATCAGGTTCAAAATAGTGTTTATTGCTACACTTTTCAGTTTCACAATTCTCAACTCGAACAGACACACACACGACTGGCGTCTTGGTCAGGGCTCCTTTCTGCTCTCGTTCTCCCTCCTTATATAGGGCGCGGTCACTGGGAAGACACACAAAGACAGGTTAATTGCTCTCAGGTGTAGTGATTCTGCCACTTACCTTCCCTGACTCCGCCCTTCTTCACAGACCGGCGCTTGACCACACCCCCGCTGCCACATAGACATTTTCAGCAAGGGTGCCCAAACTTTTGCATGACACTGTACAGGTAGTCGTCGACTTACGACCTATGCGACTTACGACCGATCGACTTTACGACTGTCTGGTTATGACTGGCAAGTGTTTCCCAGCTGAGCTAGCTGAGCGTAGACAGTTTCCGCCCCAGCTCCCGGCAGCGCCTCTTGCCACATACAACAGTTTCCACCCCAGCTCCAGGCACATGCGCAGTCTCTCTCACGCGCCCTTGCGCACTCTGTCATACAGTTTCCGCCCCAGCTCCAGGCACATGTGCAGTCTCTCTCTCGCGCCCTTGCACATTTCACCATACAGTTTCCGCCCCAGCTCCAGGCACATGTGCAGTCTCTCTCACACGCCCTTGCGCACTCCATCATACAGTTTCCGCCCCAGCTCCAGGCACATGCGCAGTCTCTCTCGTGTGCCCTTGTGCACTCCGTCATACAGTTTCCGCCCCATATCCCAGCAGCGCCTCTCACCGCGTACAACAGTTTCCGCCCCAGCTCCAGGCACATGCGCAGTCTCTCTCGCACACCCTTGCGCACTCCGTCATACAGTTTACGCCCCAGCTCCTGGTTTATGAAACGAGCAAATGCTCCCGCCAGCCCGAGCGCTGCAACAGCTGATGATGACATAGACGACCCACAGCCAAGCACCAGTGATGCCAGCGGTCACTAAATTTTGTATTTTGCTATGTTTTACATTTGTATTTTGGTATGTTTCAAACTAAAATGTTTTCTATTTTTCACACCTGTATTTTATATTTTTTGTTTTGCACATATTAAATGAATTGTACTGTATGCAGTGTAGTATGCAGTGTTTGACTTAAACCAAATAATGAGCCAAGATAATGAAATAAGAAAATGTTGATAAAATAAGACTTTAAGATGATTACAATATCATTACACATCACAATATACTTACGTCATTTAACATAGGCCAACTTACGACTAGATCGGTTTACGACTGGTCAGTCATAACCAAACGCAGTCGTAAGTCGACGACTACCTGTATATATATATATATATATATATATATATATATATATATATAATCTCATCATCTCTAGCTGCTTTATCCTGTTCTACAGGGTCACAGTCAAGCTGGAGCCTATCCCAGCTGACTTGTCCAGGTACACCCTGGACAAGTCGCCAGGTCATCACAGGGCTGACACATAGACAAAGACAACCATTCACATCTACGGTCAATTTAAAGTCACCAGTTAACCTTACCTGCATGTCTTCAAGCAAACTCCGCACAGAAAGGCCCTTGTCGGCCACAGGGCTCAAACCCGGACCTTCTTGCTGTGGGGCGACAGCGCTAACCACTACACCACCGTGCATATATATACAACCCCGATTCCAAAAAAGTTGGGACAAAGTACAAATTGTAAATAAAAATGGAATGCAATGATGTGGAAGTTTCAAAATTCCATATTTTATTCAGAATAGAACATAGATGACATATCAAATGTTTAAACTGAGTAAATGTATCATTTAAAGAGAAAATCTAGGTGATTTTAAATTTCATGACAACAACACATCTCAAAAAAGTTGAGACAAGGCCATGTTTACCACTGTGAGACATCCCCTTTTCTCTTTACAACAGTCTGTAAATGTCTGGGGACTGAGGAGACAAGTTGCTCAAGTTTAGGGATAGGAATGTTAACCCATTCTTGTCTAATGTAGGATTCTAGTTGCTCAACTGTCTTAGGTCTTTTTTGTCGTATCTTCCGTTTTATGATGCGCCAAATGTTTTCTATGGGTGAAAGATCTGGACTGCAGGCTGGCCAGTTCAGTACCCAGACCCTTCTTCTACGCAGCCATGATGCTGTAATTAATGTAGTATGTGGTTTGACATTGTCATGTTGGAAAATGCAAGGTCTTCCCTGAAAGAGACGTCGTCTGGATGGGAGCATATGTTGCTCTAGAACCTGGATATACCTTTCAGCATTGATGGTGTCTTTCCAGATGTGTAAACTGCCCATGCCACACGCACTAATGCAACCCCATACCATCAGAGATGCAGGCTTCTGAACTGAGCGCTGATAACAACTTGGGTCGTCCTTCTCCTCTTTAGTCCGAATGGCACGGCGTCCCTGATTTCCATAAAGAACTTCAAATTTTGATTCGTCTGACCACAGAACAGTTTTCCACTTTGCCACAGTCCATTTTAAATGAGCCTTGGCCCAGAGAAGACATCTGCGCTTCTGGATCATGTTTAGATATGGCTTCTTCTTTGAACTATAGAGTTTTAGCTGGCAACAGCGGATGGCACCGTGAATTGTGTTCACAGATAATGTTGTCTGGAAATATTCCTGAGCCCATTTTGTGATTTCCAATACAGAAGCATGCCTGTATGTGATGCAGTGCCGTCTAAGGGCCCGAAGATCACGGGCACCCAGTATGGTTTTCCGGCCTTGACCCTTACGCACAGAGATTCTTCCAGATTCTCTGAATCTTTTGATGATATTATGCACTGTGGATGATGATATGTTCAAACTCTTTGCAATTTTACACTGTCGAACTCCTTTCTGATATTGCTCCACTATTTGTCTGCGCAGAATTAGGGGGATTGGTGATCCTCTTCCCATCTTTACTTCTGAGAGCCGTTGCCACTCCAAGATGCTCTTTTTATACCCAATCATGTTAATGACCTATTGCCAATTGACCTAATGAGTTGCAATTTGGTCCTCCAGCAGTTCCTTTTTTGTACCTTTAACTTTTCCAGCCTCTTATTGCCCCTGTCCCAACTTTTTTGAGATGTGTTGCTGTCATGAAATTTCAAATGACCCAATATTTGGCATGAAATTTCAAAATGTCTCACTTTCGACATTTGATATGTTGTCTATGTTCTATTGTGAGTACAATATCAGTTTTTGAGATTTGTAAATTATTGCATTCCGTTTGTATTTACAATTTGTTCTTTGTCCCAACTTTTTTGGAATTGGGGTTGTATATATGAATATTTCAAATATTCATTCAAAGTGTTACTAAGATTTCTCGTTTGTTTTATATTGTTTAGATGATCAAAGAAGAAATATGGGGAATTGTAAAAGCAAAAATAGCTGCCCAGGTTCAACTGGTTAACCATGATGAATCATTCTTACATTATCTGACAGAAGTGCAGTCATAGCTCGTCCAGTCTCATGGTAGTCCATGTCATTTTTGGTTGATCCAATGAGCACAAAGATGAAGCGAACAGGAGCTGAAGCCTTCAGCGATGTCTCGAGAACTTGGGCTTCCTTCAGGCGGACAAATGCCACAGTCGGCTTCTCCAGGAAGTCCAGAGCCGCTGAACACACACACACACACACACACACACACACACACACACACACACACTATTGTATATACGGTCAGCTCCAAAATTATTGGCACTCTTGATAAAGATGGGATTGAAAAAAAAGGCTATAATAAAATGTATTTCCAAGTAATTAACTTTATCTCCCACTGAAAATGAGAGAAATCTCACATTGAATTAAAAACATCAAAGTGAGAAACTTTAAAATCATATTTTATTACTATAGCATCTGGAACATATCATTTCTTGACATTCAATCTGATCACTTTCTATCTTATGAAATAAAAGTCACACAAAGGATGAATTTTATTTTATTTCATCTCAAGGATGTGGAAAAGTATTTCACTTTTTAAAGGTTTAGAAAATTAATATAATCCACAGTCACTCACCTACAAACACCATGGAGGCCTCCACACCTTCAGATACATCTCTCTGTTGAATACGCAAGGGGAATTTAACCATTCACATGTGGCAATCAAACCACAATGCAGCATTTTTTAACAAACTGGGTCCAAAAAGTGTGTGTTTTTTTAAATCAGTTCAGAAACCGTCAAATATTTTTCCTTTTAGTTTTAATAAGAACTCAGTGCTGTTCACTAGAAACAAGTGTTTATTGATAAACATACTGTAAGAGAATAATGGACTGTACAATGCACATAGGAACAAATGTATTGCTATCAAATAAATAAAACAAAATAAAATTGTTGTTAGATTAAAAACTAGTTTTAAGCACATAATATTACCCTAATCAGTCCCTGACTGAAATTTGTATTTACAGTACACACAAATAAAAAGATATTTCTTACCTTTTCTGCAACTGAGAATGTCTGAATTTCTAGAGGTGACACCAAGGGCTGTGTCTCCACTGACTGGCTGAAGAGACATAGAAAGAGAGAGAGTGAGAAAGAGAGAGGTCAAAGAACTGGTTGAGGACTGGCTTTGGCTTTTAAAAAAATAGATTACAGAGCCTCAGCAACAACCCAGCTAAAATGAAACAAAACAAAAAAGACAACAGAAGAGGAAAATCATTACAATGATTATTAGCAGAGCTCAATACTTAAGAGAATATGGTAATGCAATGACCTGATTTTTGATGGCTTTTGCAACTCTCCGACATCTGTACATAAAAACAACGTACATATACTACCACAGGGAACCCCATTGTAATTGCAAGGTGTCAGTAACCCTGCTGTCAACACTCAAACTACAAACATCGACATTCAAGACTACAATCCCCAAGACTCACAGCACCCTCTGTCTCCCAAATATTAACTACAGCTGACACTCAGTGTGTTTTCTCTCCCGCTCGCTCCCCCCCCCCCCCCCCCCCCCAAAATCTGTCCCTCTGAGTTACATGCAGTCAACAGGACATCTTTTGGTGGAGAGGGTAGAGACCTCGACTGGCTCTCGTAGCCTGCGGGGAATCGGCCGTCAGACATTCTGTCGTATGTCCCAGACCCAGTGAAATGTAACTGAATTGTCTTGGCCAGCCCTAAGGGTCCCATCTGCATTTGCCTGCACTCACTCTGATCTATAATTCCAACTGTCTCATTGCTGAGGAGTGTGCTCCCATCACGCAATCAAGCATCCAGCCGGAGCAGGTCATGATATTTTTTAACCATATTAACATGCCATTGTTGTGTATTATGCCTGATGTCAGGACTCTTGTCTCTGTGAGCCTACCACACAGACTTAATACTTGTTTTATTTTTAGACGCTGACATCTGTTGCCTACACTTATTCAGGTGACATTGGGCATACCTAATAACCTGTGTTTCCTCTCCCTCTCCCCCCCAAAAAAAATCTGTCCCTCTGAGTTACATGTCGGTCCTGGGATCGAGATGCTGACCTCTTCTGCTCCTCGGACCTGCTCGATCCATCCTGGTGCCCTGTGTCTGATTGGAGTCTCATCGCATCACTCCTGTGGACTTTGTGCCCCTCCTCGGACCTGCTTGATCCATCCTGGTGCCCTGTGTCTGGTTGGAGTCTCATCGCATCGCTCCTGTGGACTTTGTGCCCCATGAGGACAGTTGAAAGTCACACCTGGAGGACGCTCTGGACTCTTAAAGTAATGCTTTTATGGACTACAGTTGACTTGCTAACTTTAGGACTGCAGTTGTCATGAACAGTTTAGCACTCAAGTTTCCGTCAATGAAGAGTTACAACATCAACAAAACTGTCTTCATGTTAAAACTGTTAATATTATAGTCATGCTGTCTGTTGTTGCCCAAATGAGGATGGGTTCCCTTTTGAGTCTGGTTCCTCTTGAGGTTTCTTCCTCATGTCATCTGAGGGAGTTTTTCCTTGCCACCGTCTCCACAGGCTTGCTCATTGGGGATAGATTAGGAATAAAATTAGCTCATGTTTTAAGTCGTTCAAATTCTGTAGAGCTGCTTTGCGACAATGTTTATTTTTAAAAGCGATATACAAATAAACTTGATTTGACTTGACTCATTTCGTCAATTAGCCCCTCTCCTATATAAACCACTCTCACACTCCACTCCAATGCGAAGTATTGTTCTGTATCTACCCAGTTCATACCAAGCCTTGTATTTCTATATCTGCCTCTCTAGTTTCTGACCTTTGCTAGCCTTCCTTCGTTTATGCTCTTTATCTCGTCTCTTCTTCGTTGTTTGCTGATTGACTGACCCTCGCTTGTTTCCTGACCTCAATTCTTGTCTATCATTTTGGCTTCATTGACAGTCTGCTTCCCCGCTCTCCTGTGCATTTACATCCATAAGTGCCTGCACTCTGACAGGATACTTCTCCCTTATGGATGTAGCAGAAGAAGCGAAGCGGACTGCTTTGAATGATCAGGGTCGCCTACTGGGAAAACATCAACAGATCCGAGTGGACCTCGACACCCGTCTCATGCAGCTGACCACTGTGATGTCATAGGCCCTCCTACCGTGTCCTGAGTCTCTTCCTAGCCCCATCCTACAACTCCCTGCACCCAAGAAGTTTGCTGAAGACGCCCTTGCCTGTAGAGGTTTCTTGCTTCAATGCTCTATGTATTTTGACACCATGCCAAATCTCTCCGATAAGCATAAAATCAATAAATTCCTCTCTTTTCTCTCTGGCAAAGCGCTATGCTGGGCAAACGCAGTATGGGGCAAAGACCAAGAACAAACCACATCATATGAGCAGTTTCTCACTATGTGCAAGAGGGTATTCGACCATGAATCGGAAGGTATTAAAATTTGTGAAAGTTTCATTACCATCTCACAGGGTTCTCAAAGTGTGGCGGAATACGCTTTCAACTTCAGAACCCTGGCAGCAACTAGTGAATGGAACGAGTCCACTTTGAAGGCTGTTTTCCATCAGGGTCTATGTCCTGCTATTCTCAGTCAGCTAGCATGCCAAGAAGAAGAACTCACGCTGGACTTGCTGATCGATTTGGCCATCCGGCTCAACCATCTGTTGACTCACCACCCTTCCATCTAGGAAGGCATTCAGCCTATCATGGCTACTGAAGACAGCTCTCCCATGGAGGTTTCACGCACCAGGCTGTCACATTCTGAGTGTGAGAGATGGAGGAAGGAGGGGTTGTGCTTCTACTGTGGGAGCTCCGAACATCAGCTCAACCACTGTCCCATTCATCTGTCCTGTGCAGCTCTAGCAGAAGGTTCTACACACTCTGTGAGTCTGGTGAGAAAATTCACATCAAAGTCCTTCAAAATCCCAGTATTATTGAAGTTGACCGATTCCACACATCTCCTGTGTGTTTTCATTGATTCAGGGGTGGAAGGAAACTTTATCAGCCATTCCACCATGCAGAAACTCAACTTGCCCATGGTCCCATTGCAAAGCATGCTTAGCATTAGGTCCATTGACAGAGGACCAGTAGGAGACGGTCTCGCCACTTCACGGACCACACCACTTCACTTCCAAGTGGGCATTCTGCATTTGGAGCAAATCTCACTATACATCACAAATACAGTAAGTCACAGCCTTATTCTTGGCTATCCATGGCTACAGCTTCACAATCCCTTGATCTCATGGCAGAGCAAGGAAATTCTTCAGTGGTCTATAACTTGTTTCACTAACTACATTGCTCTACAAGTTAAGCTCTCCTCCACCACAGTTGAGAGTCCTCAGCCTGACTCCTTGGAGGGCATCCCAGAGTGCTACATGGATTTGCAGGAGGTCTTTAGCAAGGGAAAGGCATGTGGACTACCACATCGGCCCTATGACTGCACTATTGATCTCCTGCCAGGCATGTCACCTCCATGGGGGCACATCTACCCCCTTTCCCAGAAAGAACATGCCACCATGGAAGAGTACATCCAAGAGGCCCTGAAGCAAGGATATATCCACCCGTCTAAGTCTCCTGCTTCCGCAGGGTTCTTTTTCATGGAAAAACAAGGCGGTGGACTCTGACCCTGTATTGATTATAGAGGGTTGACCCAGGTATCAGTAAAATACCCTTATCCCCTTCCTCTAGTCCCTGTGGCTCTAGAACAACTTTGATCAGCTAAGATATATTCAAAGTTGGATCTAAGAAATGCGTACAACTTGGTCAGGATCAAAAGGGGCGATGAATGGAAGACTGCCTTTAGCACAACCGCCGGCCATTTTGAGTACTGGGTGATGCCATATTTCTTCAGCACCTAGCGTGTTCCAATGCCTGATCAACGATGTGCTATGGGACATGCTAGGTAGATTCACTATTGCATACATTGATAACATCCTGATTTACTCCCCAGATGAAGAGAATCACAAGAAATCAGAAATCAGAAACACTTTTATTGCCAGGTATGTGGACACACACGAGTAATTTGACTCCGGTTTCACTTAGATCTCATAGTACAAAAACAGATAAAAAGTGTATACACAAAACAAACAAACAAACAAACAAAAACAAACAAACAAAAACAAACAAACAAACAAACAAACAAACAAACAAAAAAGGTGCAATAGGTGCATAGTGCAAAGTAATCCAGGTAAGTCAAGTATGAAATAGATAAATAAATATAAAGTATACAGTGTGCACAGAATGACGGTATGAGTGTGCAGATATTTTACAAGTGATATTACTGATATATGAATCTGGATTTTAGCTGTTCATCACAGAAAGGATTTTCCCTTATGGTGCAATATGGTGCATAGTGCAAAGATGAAATAGTAAATATAAATAAGTATAAATATAATATAAGTAACAGTGAGCACAGAATGACAGTATGAGTGTGCAAATATTTTGCAAGTGATATTACTGATATATGAATCTGGATTTTAGCTGTTCATCACAGAGACAGCCTGAGGGAAGAAACTATTCTTGTGTCTGGTTGTTTTTGCATGCAGTGATCTATATCGCCTCCCTGAGGGGAGAAGTTTAAACAGTTTGTGACCAGGGTGTGATGGGTCCACAGAGATGTTACCTGCCCGTTTCCTGACTCTGGACAGGTACAGGTCTTGGATGGAGGGCAGGTTGACACCAATAATTTTCTCTGCAGACCTTATTGTCCATTGCAGTCTGTTCTTCTCCTCTTTGGTGACTGATCCAAACCAAACAGTGATGGAAGAGCAAAGAACAGACTGAATGATGGCAGAGTAGAATTGTGTCAGCAGCTCCTTAGGCAGGTTGAGCTTCCTGAGCTGGCGCAGAAAGTACAACCTCTGCTGAGCCTTTTTGATGATAGTGACTGTGTTGGTCTCCCACTTCAAGTCCCGAGAGGTTGTGGAACCCAGAAACCTGAAGCTTTCAACAGCAGTCACAATGTTGTTGGTGATGGTGATGGGCAGCAGAGTGGGGGGGCTCCTCCTAAAGTCCACTGTCATCTCCACAGTTTTGAGCATGTTCAGCTCCAGATTGTTCTGACCGCACCAACAGACCAGCCATTCAACCTCCTGTCTGTATGCAGACTCGTCACCATCTCGGATGAGGCTGATGACCGTTGTATCGTCCGCAAATTTCAGGAGTTTAACAGACGGGTCTCTTGAGGTGCAGTCATTGGTATAAAGGGAGAAGAGCAGTGGGGACAGCACACACCCTTGGGGTGCGCCAGTGCTGATAGTCCGAGTGCTGGATATGATGCTCCCCATCCTCACCTGCTGCTTCCTGTCAGTCAGGAAGTTTGTAATCCACTGACAGGTGGAGGAGGGCACAGTGAGCTGGGTGAGCTTGGTGTGGAGGATGTCTGGAACAATGGTGTTGAATGGCGAACTGAAGTCCATGAACAGGATCCTGGTGTACATCCCTGCAGTGTCAAGGTGTTGTAGGATGTAGTGTAGACCCATATTTACTGCATCATCCACTGACCTGTTTGCCCAGTAGGCAAACTGCAGGGGGTCCAGCAGGGGGTCTGTGATATCCTTCAGGTATGACAACACCAGTCTCTCGAAGGACTTCATGACTACAGATGTGAGGGCAACAGGCCTGTAGTCATTCAGTCCTGTGATATTGGTTTTCTTAGGAACTGGGATTATTGTGGAGTGTTTGAAGCATGAGGGGACTTCACACAGCTCCAGGGATCTATTAAAGATCTGGGTGAAGATGGGAGCCAGTTGGTCAGCACAGACCTTCAGACAAGAGGGTGACACACCATCTGGGCCAGGTGCCTTCCTGATCTTCTGTCTGCAGAAAAGCTGACAGACATCCTCTTCACAGATCTTGAGTGCTGGTGGGGGGTCAGAGGCGGGGGGTGGCAGAATGGCAGGGGGTGTAAATGGGTCTTTAATGACTGAAAGGGGGAGAGGTGTGAATGTGTCGAATCTGCAGTAAAACACATTCAGCTCGTCAGCCAGTTAATGGTTCACTGCAGTGTTGGGGGATGGCCTCCTATAGTCAGTAATGTTCTGCAGGCCTCTCCACACTGACGTTGGATCGTTTGCTGAAAGGCTGTTTTTAATCTTATCAGCATAGCTCCTCTTAGCTGCTTTCACCTCCATTGTCAGTCAGTGCGTTTACATGCACATAGAGAGAATCGAATTTCTGCCGTTGCTCGACTGAAATCGAAGTTCAAAATGCCATGTATACACCTTAATTCGGCTGAAATTGAACCGAACTTGATTTCTCAGAATCGAGCTACACGACCTAGATTATGCGATTTCTGCCGAGCTACTTAGTGCATGTATACCCTATCGAGCTAGTAGTCGAGCTACCTACTGCCCCTTCCAGAAGTGACGAGTGACGAGACCACAAGCGGGAAACACAACAGCCTCGGTCGGCATGACAACGAATCATGACAACGGCATGAATCTTTTCTTTTTGTGGCATTGTTTGCACTGTTAAAATTTAGCTCACTTACTGTATCACCAAATACATCTGTACAGCTGTTGCATAGCTGTGAATTGTGTACATAAACAAGTCATTGTATTTGTGTGTATATATATATATATATATATATATATATATATATATATATATATATATATGTGTGTGTGTGTGTATATCCAACATCTGAAGAATGTTAATAAAAACAAAACAATTGAACTTTCTGTGTGTTTATTAAGACATAAGTTAAATTGTAAGCAAAAAAAATATTTTTTTGTAAGCAAAAAATGGACTTTAGAAAAATATACAATTGTGCAAAATAAGTTGTCTTACAAAACAGTGGTCTGCGCAGGACAGTTTGTAGCCATACAGTCTGTTAGAGCAAGCCTAACAGCTTGAACACGGAACTGCCAGTGTTGCCAGATTTTAAGTGCATTTTGGCGGATTTGAACATGTTTTGGGCTGGAAAACGTCAGCAGTATCTGGCAACACTATAGCTCTTCTTCATGACGACAACTGGAAGTGTACCAACACGATGGGGCGTGTAGCGCCACCTGTGGCTCGGGTGCACAATGCACCTCACACAATAGCTCGATTTCACAGTTGCATGTAGGATTGGATTTCTCTGGCACCCCTGCTGGGACCCTTTGCTCGATTACTGACAGTAGCTCGATTTGGATGTGCATGTAAACGTACTGAGTGTGTTTCTGGTCTGATTATACAGAACTCTGTCTCCACTTTTGTCAGCCTCTTCTTTGTTCTGTCAAAGTTGCCTGAGTTTTGCAGTGAACCAGGGTTTATTGTTGTTGTATATGGGGAAGGTTTTGGTAGGCACACACATATCCTCACAAAAACTGATGTAAGATGTCACAGTATCAGTCAGTTCATGAAGGTCTGAGGCTGCAGCCTCAAAAACACTCCAATCAGTGCAGTCAAAAGCAGGCTTGTAGTTCCACTTTGGCCTCATCGGACCATCTCCTCACCGTCTTAACTACAGGCTTAGCAGCTTTCAGCTTCTGCCTGTAGGACGGGATAAGATGAACCATACAGTGATCAGATAGTCCCAAGGCTGCACGGGTGACAGAGTGGTATGAGTCCTTTAAAACAGTGTAACAATGGTCCAGAGTGTTAGTGTCCCTGGTGGGACACTTAATGTGCTGTTTATATTTTGGCAGTTTGTGGCTGAGGTTTGCTCTGTTAAAGTCCCCCAAAACAATGAGCAAAGAGTCCGGGTGTTTTTTCTCCACATTGTTTATCTGGTCAGCCAGGTGTTGTAACGCCTCATTAACACACGCCTGAGGGAGGATGTAAACTCCAACCAGAATAAACGAGGAAAACTCTCGCGGAGCATAAAACGGTTTGCAGTTTATGAATAATGACTCCAGATGAGGACTGCATGATTTGTTTAGAACTGTGACATCAGTACACCAACCTTCATTAATGTCTTTAATGTCTTTAATGAACATTAAAGTAACAGTAAAGTAACTTTAACAGTAAAGACAGTTATTGAGGGAATTGTGAAACCACTCACCCACATCTGCAATTTATCTTTTCAATCAGGTACATTTCCAGACAAAATGAAAATTGCAAAAGTGATACCATTGTTTAAAAATGGAGATAGACACCATTTCACAAACTACAGGCCTGTTTCTTTACTCCCCCAATTCTCCAAAATACTCGAAAAACTTTTTTCAGATAGATTGGACAAATTCATTGAAAAACACAACCTCCTTACAGACAGTCAATATGGATTCAGAACGGACAGATCAACATCGATGGCACTAATGGAACTAATAGAGGAAATCACAAAATGTATAGACAATAAAAAAATAGCAATTGGAGTATTTGTGGACCTAAAAAAAGCATTCGATACTATTGATCATAGTATATTATTAAGTAAACTAGAAAAGTGTGGTGTTAGGGGAGTTGGGTGGAGTTGGCTGTCGAGCTATCTAAGAAACAGGCAACAGTTTGTGCAGATAGGTGACCATAAATCTGATTTCATGAACATTACATGCGGGGTACCACAGGGGTCAATATTAGGTCAGAAATTATTCATAATATATATCAATGACATATGTACAATTTCTCAAGTACTGAAATTTCTTTTGTTTGCAGATGACACCAATATTTTTTGTTCCGGTGAGAATTTGCAGCAGACTTTAGAGATAATAACAACTGAAATAAATAAATAAACTAAAACTATGGTTTGACAAAAATAAATTATCATTAAATCTAAGCAAAACAAATATTATGTTGTTTGGGAGACACAAAATAGATTGTAATGTAGAATTGATAATAGACAATACTAAGATAGAAATGGTACAGGAAATTACATTTCTTGGTGTGATTTTGGATCCTAAAGTCTGCTGGAAACCTCATGTAGGATATGTACGAGCAAAACTGGCAAAGTGCTCGGCAATTCTGTGGAAAACAAAATATATTCTTGATTGTAAATCTTTGCATACTCTATATTACTCATTATTTTTGCCATATCTGACTTATTGTGTCGAAGTCTGGGGAAACACCTACAAAACCACTCTGCAGCCGATATGTACAATACAGAAAAGAGCAATAAGGACAATAAACAAAACAGGATACAGAGAACACACAAACTCACTATTCATAAAATCACACATGTTGAAATTTATGGATCTGGTCAAATTCAGAACAGCACAAATAATGTACAAAGCAAGAAATAATCTATTGCCAAAAAATATACAACCCCGATTCCAAAAAAGTTGGGACAAAGTACAAATTGTAAATAAAAACGGAATGCAATAATTTACAAATCTCAAAAACTGATATTGTATTCACAATAGAACATAGACAACATATCAAATGTCAAAAGTGAGACATTTTGAAATTTCATGCCAAATATTGGCTCATTTGAAATTTCATGACAGCAACACATCTCAAAAAAGTTGGGACAGGGGCAATAAGAGGCTGGAAAAGTTAAAGGTACAAAAAAGAAACAGCTGGAGGACCAAATTGCAACTCATTAGGTCAACTGGCAATAGGTCATTAACATGACTGGGTATAAAAAGAGCATCTTGGAGTGGCAGCGGCTCTCAGATGTAAAGATGGGAAGAGGATCACCAATCCCCCTAATTCTGCGCCGACAAATAGTGGAGCAATATCAGAAAGGAGTTTGACAGTGTAAAACTGCAAAGAGTTTGAACATATCATTATCTGCAGTGCATAATATCATCAAAAGATTCAGAGAATCTGGAAGAATCTCTGTGCATAAGGGTCAAGGCCGGAAAACCATACTGGGTGCCCGTGATCTTCGGGCCCTTAGACGGCACTGCATCATATACAGGCATGCTTCTGTATTGGAAATCACAAAATGGGCTCAGGAATATTTCCCGAGAACATTATCTGTGAACACAATTCACGGTGCCATCCGCCGTTGCCAGCTAAAACTCTATAGTTCAAAGAAGAAGCCGTATCTAAACATGATCCAGAAGCACAGATGTCTTCTCTGGGCCAAGGCTCATTTAAAATGGACTGTGGCAAAGTGGAAAACTGTTCTGTGGTCAGACGAATCAAAATTTGAAGTTCTTTATGGAAATCAGGGACGCCGTGTCATTCGGACTAAAGAGGAGAAGGACGACCCAAGTTGTTATCAGCTCTCAGTTCAGAAGCCTGCATCTCTGATGGTATGGGGTTGCATTAGTGCGTGTGGCACGGGCAGCTTACACATCTGGAAAGACACCATCAATGCTGAAAGGTATATCCAGGTTCTAGAGCAACATATGCTCCCATCTAGACGACGTCTCTTTCAGGGAAGACCTTGCATTTTCCAACATGACAATGCCAAACCACATACTGCATCAATTACAGCATCATGGCTGCATAGAAGAAGGGTCCGGGTACTGAACTGGCCAGCCTGCAGTCCAGAGCTTTCACCCATAGAAAACATTTGGCGAATCATAAAACGGAAGATACGACAAAAAAGACCTAAGACAGTTGAGCAACTAGAATCCTACATTAGACAAGAATGGGTTAACATTCCTATCCCTAAACTTGAGCAACTTGTCTCCTCAGTCCCCAGACGTTTACAGACTGTTGTAAAGAGAAAAGGGGATGTCTCACAGTGGTAAACATGGCCTTGTCCCAACTTTTTTGAGATGTGTTGATGTCATAAAATTTAAAATCACCTAATTTTTCTCTTTAAATGATACACTTTCTCAGTTTAAACATTTGATATGTCATCTATGTTCTATTCTGAATAAAATATGGAATTTTGAAACTTCCAAATCATTGCATTCCGTTTTTATTCACAATTTGTATTTTGTCCCAACTTTTTTGGAATCGGGGTTGTATTACATGTATTAATCTAAATGCAGGTAAACAAGTGCTGTTTTTGTTATGTAACTGTGGCAGCGGGGGCATGGTCAAGCGCCGGTCTGTGACAGGAGGGCGGAGCCAGGGAAGGTGAGTGGCAGAATCGCTACACCTGATGGTAGTTAACCTGTGTTTTGTGTGTGTTTTCCCAGTAACCGCTCCCTATTTAAGGATGCAGAGAGAGAGCAGAGGGAGCGCGACCCGGGACCGGAAGCAGAGTGTGTGTGTGCGTGTGTATGTGAGCTTACACTGCATCTCGACTGAAAAGTTGATTAATAAATATCCTTCTCTGCATCTAAACGTTGTCCTGCCATCCTCTGTGCTCCACCCACACTTTATTCGCGCTACAGTGGTGCCGAAACCCGGGAAAAGGTGGAGCACCAGCTTTGCAGCCCCATGGAATCCTCCCCGTTTGCGGACTTGGTCCACGCCCTCACCACAGCTCAGCAGATCCAGCACCAGACACTCGTCACGCTCCGAAAGGAGCAGGAGCGACGCTTCGAAGCCCTGGTGCTGGCCCAGCAGGAAGATCGAGAGGCATTCCGGCATCTCCTCACGTTGGCGGGGTCCACCAGCGCCCCGGCCGCAGGCCCGTCTCCCCTCACCTTGACCAAGATGGGCCCGCAGGACGACCCCGAGGCATTTATCACCTTATTTGAGCAGGAGGCCGAAGCCTCGGGGTGTCTGATGGAGCAGCGCGCGGCGCGTCTCCTCCCCCTCCTGACGGGAGAGGCGCAGCTGGCCGCACTACAGCTCCCCGCCGACCACCGGCTGGCCTACGCCGACCTTCGCCGGGCGTCCTCCAGCGCGTGGGGCGCATGCCCGAGCAACAGCGCCAGCGCTTCCGCGCGCTGCGGATGGAGGAAGTCAGCCGGCCATTCGCGTTCGGCCAGCAGCTCCGGGACACCTGCTGGTGGTGGCTGAGGGCCGACGATCGCGACGCCGAGGGAATCATTGATCAGGTGGTGCTGGAGCAATTCATCACCCGCTTACCAGCCGGAACCGCGGAGTGGGTCCAGTGCCACCGCCCGGCTTCACTGGATCAGGCTGTAGGACTGGCGGAGGATCATTTGGTGGCTGTTCCGGCAGCAGGACGGCCGACGACAGCGTCTCCTCTCTCCTCTCCTCTCTCTCTTTCTCCCCCCTTCTGTGTCCCGTCCTCGCCCCATTCCCCCACCACGGAGGCGGGGGCCGGCTCCACCCCAGCCGGCCCGCCGCACCCGTGGTGCCCTCCCGTTTCTCCCTTCTGTGTCTGTCTCTCCCCCCCCTCAGGTGAGTGAGCCCCAGAACACAGCTGCAGAGGGAAGGCCCGGGCCGGTTTGCTGGCGCTGTGGGGAACCGGGCCACCTGCAGCAACAGTGCGCAGCAATGGAGGTGGGGATGGTGGTGCGGATCCCCGACGCGCCAGAAGCTGCCCTCGATCGGGCCGGAGCGTATCGCATACCAGTGAGTGTACAAGGGGCTACATATCAGGCGTTGGTGGATTCGGGTTGCAATCAGACCTCGATCTGCCAAAGCCTGGTGCAAGATGAGGCATTGGGGGGAGCACAGGGGGTGAAGGTGTTGTGTGTGCACGGGGATGTTCACAGATACCCGTTGGTGTCAGTCCACATATATTTCAGAGGGGAAAAATCTATAGTGAAGGCGGCGGTTAATCCTCGCCTTACCCACTCTTTGATTTTGGGGACTGATTGGCCTGGATTTCAGGGTTTAATGGCACGCCTAGTAAAGAGTGGGTCCTGCCGGTTGACAGGGGAAGGTCCCGGTGTCGCTTTGGCTGGAGCTGCGGTCGCAGAGCCATCTACATCATCTCCGCGACAGAGTGAGGAGCCGCCAGCTCCTCCTCTTTCTATTGGGGAATCCCTCGCGGATTTCCCACTGGAACAATCGCGAGACGAGACTCTGCGACACTCGTTTGACCAAGTGAAAGTAATCGATGGTCAAACGCTCCAGCCAAACACCACCCCGTCCTTCCCCTATTTTTCCATTTTGAAGGATAGATTATACCGAGTGACGCAGGACACTCAGACGAAAGAGCGAGTCACCCAGTTATTAATTCCAAAGAGCCGCTGGGAATTGGTATTCCAGGCGGCTCACTTTAATCCCATGGCTGGACACCTCAGGCAGGATAAGACACTAGCCCGGATAATGGCCCGATTCTATTGGCCGGGGATTCGCGGCGACGTCCGTAAGTGGTGTACGGCGTGCCGCGAATGCCAGTTAGTAAATCCAGCGGCCATTCCAAAAGCGCCCTTGCGCCCCCTACCATTAATTGAGACCCCATTCAAAAGAATTGGGATGGATCTCGTCGGGCCATTAGATCAGTCAACACGAGGGTACTGCTTTATATTGGTTCTAGTGGACTATGCAACGCGATACCCGGAAGCGGTGCCTCTTCGCAATATCTCAGCACGGAGTATTGCAGAGGCCCTCTTTCACGTCATCTCCCGGGTTGGAATCCCGAAAGAGATTCTGACTGACCAAGGCACCTCGTTTATGTCACGAACACTGAGCGAGCTGTATGGGCTACTGGGTATTAAGCCAATCCGCACCAGCGTTTATCACCCACAGGCGGACGGTTTAGTTGAACGGTTCAATCGCACCCTCAAGAATATTATCAAAAAATTCATAAGTGAGGACGCACGTAACTGGGATAAGTGGCTCGAACCCTTGTTATTTGCAGTGCAAGAGGTCCCCCAAGCCTCCACGGGGTTCTCCCCGTTTGAATTATTATATGGGCGTAAGCTGCGCAGCATCTTAGATGTACTGCGGGAAAATTGGGAGGAGGGACCTTCACAGAGCAAAAACGAAATTCAGTACGTTATGGACCTGCGCGCAAAACTCCACACGCTCACCCACCTAACTCAGGAGAATTTGCGGCAGGCCCAGGAACAGCAAGCCCGCCCATACAACAAGGGCACGCGCCTTAGAGAGTTCACTTCGGGAGATAAGGTACTCGTCCTGTTGCCCACGTCGAGCTCCAAATTAATTGCCAAGTGGCAAGGACCCTTTGAGGTCACACGGCGAGTCGGGGACGTCGACAATGAGGTTAGGCGAACGGACAGGGAGGGGGCACTACAGATCTACCGCCTCAATCTGCTGAAACTCTGGAACGAGGAGGTCCCCGTGGCGTTTGTGTCGGTAGTTCCGGAGAAGGCGGAGCTGGGGCCGGAGGTTCAAAAAGGGACATTGGCATCACGTACCTCTCCGGTCCCCTGTGGAGACCACCTCTCCCCGACCCAACTCACGGAGGTCGCCCAGTTGCAGGCCGAGTTTTCGGATGTGTTCTCACCCCTGCCCGGTCGCACTAACCTCATAGAACACCACATAGAGAGGCCCCTGGGGGTGGTAGTGCATAGCTGCCCTTATAGACTACCCGAACACAAAAAAAAGGTGGTTCAGGAAGAACTTCAGGCCATGCTCGAAATGGGCATCGTCGAGGAGTCCCACAGTGACTGGAGCAGCCCGGTGGTCTTGGTTCCCAAGGCCGACGGCTCGGTCCGGTTCTGTGTGGACTATAGAAAAGTCAATGCGGTGTCTAAATTCGATGGGTACCCAATGCCTTGTATTGATGAGCTGCTCGATCGACTAAGCACAGCTCGCTTTTACTCGACACTGGATTTGATGAAGGGATATTGGCAGATCCCCTTGACTCCATTATCCCAAGAGAAAACGGCCTTTTCCACACCGTTCGGCTTACACCAGTTCGTCACACTTCCGTTTGGGCTGTTTGGGGCGCCTGCTGTGTTTCAGCGGCTGATGGACCGGGTCCTCTGGCCCCACGCCACCTATACGGCCGCTTACCTAGACGACATTATCATTTATAGTAATGACTGGCAGCAGCACCTGCAACACCTGAGGGCCATCCTTAGGTCGCTGAGGCGGGCAGGACTCACTGCCAACCCAAAGAAGTGTGCAATTGGGCGGGTGGAAGTACGGTATCTGGGCTTCCACTTGGGCAACGGGCAGGTGCGTCCCCAACTTAATAAGACAGCAGCGATTGCGGCCTGCCCGAGGCCCAAGACCAAAAAGGGGGTGAGACAGTTCCTGGGGCTGGCTGGCTACTATTGTAGATTTATACCTAATTATTCGGAAGTCACCAGCCCGCTGACTGACCTCACTAAAAAGGGTGCGCCAGATCCGGTCCAGTGGACGGAGCAGTGCCAGCGGGCTTTCTCTGAGGTAAAGGCTGCACTGTGTGGGGGGCCACTTTTACACTCCCCTGACTTCTCTCTCCCTTTTTTGTTACAGACGGATGTGTCGGACAGAGGGCTGGGGGCCATTTTGTCCCAGCAGGTGGAGGGGGAGGATCGCCTGGTCCTATACATCAGCCGGAAGCTGTCAGTGCGTGAGGGGCGCTACAGCATGATTGAGAAGAAGTGCCTGGCGATCAAGTGGGCGGTCCTCGCCCTCCGTTACTACCTGCTGGGGCGCCCTTTCACCCTCTGTTCAGACCACGTGCCCCTCCAGTGGCTCCACCACATGAAGGATGCCAACGCGCGGATCACCCGTTGGTATCTGGCACTCCAACCCTTCAACTTCAAGGTGGTTCACAGGCCGGGGGCGCAGATGGTCGTGGCGGACTTCCTCTCCCGTCAAGGGGGGGGGGAGTCGGCTGCAGGCCGGACGGGCGCCCGGCCTGAGTCGGGTGGTGGGGGTATGTGGCAGCGGGGGCGTGGTCAAGCGCCGGTCTGTGACAGGAGGGCGGAGCCAGGGAAGGTGAGTGGCAGAATCGCTACACCTGACGGTAGTTAACCTGTGTTTTGTGTGCGTTTTCCCAGTAACCGCTCCCTATTTAAGGACGCAGAGAGAGAGCAGAGGGAGCGCGACCCGGGACCGGAAGCAGAGTGTGTGTGTGTGTGTGTGTATGTGAGCTTACGCTGCATCTCAACTGAAAAGTTGATTAATAAATATCCTTCTCTGCATCTAAACGTTGTCCTGCCATCCTCTGTGCTCCACCCACACTTTATTCGTGCTACAGTAACAAAATGAGTCGCATCTTCCTGTTTCCTGAGTTGTTCGCGCCGAGTCCTTTTTCCCGCGAGTGCCGGCGTTAATTACTAATCCTTTTTTAACTTCTTTTCTATAAATAAATTTCCAGTATCCTCTTCATTTTTATTATACTGTCGCTTTCATTTTTGTACTTTTCACTTTCGCTTTCCTTTTTCCGTTTTTTTTCCTTTCTTTTTTCGGAAGAACGCCGAGACCGGAAGCTTTCTTTTTCTCTCCTCCTGTGTAAAGTCCACAAGCGGAGGCCATCTGATCTGCTTTAATATCAACAGATCTTCATTTAAGGTACGTGAATCTTTTCATCATGGCACACCTTCAGCCTGTTCAGTGTGCTGAGTGCAGGATGTTTAGTCATTCTTCCTCCGTCACTAGCGATAGCTCTATTAGCTTTACTTGTGATAAGTGCAGATTAGTTAGCTCTCTGACAGAGAAGATTACAGTGCTAGAAGCGCATGTCCAGGCTTTAGAGCAGCTTAGTGAGCGTGAGAACAGTGTAGTTTCTGTTAGGGAAAGTCTGGACGCCCTAGGTGGAGTTAGCAATCCCCCAACTCCGGCATTAGAGCCCTTACAGCGGGGTGAATGGGTGACGGCTCGGCGGCATAAGCGTAGAGCCAAAGCTACCGCTGAGGCTCGCCCACGGGAGCACCACTCCTCTCCGCGTCACGTGTCGAACAGGTTTGCTCTCCTTAGTGATGCACCCACTGAGAAACCTGAAAGAGCTCTGGTTATAGGGGACTCTATCATACGGCACGTGAAATTAGCTCAGCCTTTAGGGGCACCAGCAGCTTTAGTCAGGTGTATACCGGGAGCCAGGGCGCCGGACATAGCAGGTAATCTTAGGGTCCTAGGCAAGCACAGGTTCTCAAAGATAGTTATCCATGCAGGAGCTAATGATATACGCCTTCGTCAGTCTGAGGTTACTAAGAGTAACTTTGTAGAGGTGTTTAAATTAGCGAAGGCGATGTCCGATGCTGTAGTATGCTCTGGCCCCATCCCAATGCGGCGTGGCGATGTAGCTTACAGCAGGTTATGGTCGCTGAACTGCTGGCTGTCCAGGTGGTGCTCTGAAAACAGTGTGGGCTTTATAGATAATTGGGCTAATTTTGAGGGCACTGCTGGCCTGTTAGGGCGGGACGGTATCCATCCCACTCGGGAAGGTGCTGCTCTCATTTCCTGCAGCATAGGTCATAGTCTCAGAACAGGCCTAGTTAATTTCTGACAATACAGAGCCAAGGCCAGGGAGCAGATGAACAGGCTAAACCGACTGTCTGCTAGCTGCACAGAGTCGTCACTCAGGGCCCACTACATCGAGACTGTGTCTGTTCCCCGAGCTCAACAAAAAGGTCGAAATTTTCAGAGAGTTTGTTCCAGTAACCTAATCAATATAAAATTAGATCATACTGACTGTACAGCTGCTGCCAGCACCTTTGATCTAAAGGTGGGGCTATTAAATATTAGATCTCTTACATCTAAAGCGCTAATGGTTAATGAACTCATTACTGATCAGGAGTTTAATGTACTGTGTTTAACAGAAACATGGATTAAGCCAAATGAATATATAGCATTAAATGAAGCGAGTCCTCCTGGATACAGTTATATACACCAGCCTCGTCTAACTGGCAGAGGAGGAGGCGTCGCAGTTATTTATAACGATTATCTAGGTGTAACACACAAACCTGGTTATAAATTTAATACATTTGAAGTTCTTCATACTCATATAATGTATGTAGCCTCGAAAAATAAGTCTACCCAGTTAATTCCATTGCTTATTATTTACAGGCCCCCGGGGCCATATTCTGAGTTTCTTTCTGAATTTGCAGATTTTATCTCAGATTTGGTTATTTCCTTAGACAAAGCTTTAGTTGTCGGAGATTTTAATATTCACTTCGATAACCCAGAAGACCCTTTAAAAACAGCGTTTGTGTCCATCTTAGATTCAGTCGGGATTAAGCAGAATGTCATAGGACCGACCCATAATGGTGGTCACACCCTTGATCTAATACTAACATTCAGATTAAACGTAGACAATATAGTCATACTTCCACAGTCTGAAGTTATCTCAGATCATTGTCTCATCTCATTCAAAATATGTCTGAGTAATAATATATGCACCTCACCACGCTACTGTATTAAACATACTTTCATGTCAACTACTGCACAGAGCTTTATAAATGATCTCCCGGAGCTGTCAACTTTGATTGGGTCACTGTCAGCCCCTGCAGAACTTGATCAGGCAACTGAATGCTTAGAGTCAACATTCCGCCATACTTTAGATAATGTAGCTCCTCTAAAAAGGAAAATGGTCAGAGACAAAAAATTAGCACCCTGGTATAATGATGACACTCGCACATTAAAACAGACCACTCGAAAATTGGAACGTAAATGGCGTCAAACAAAATTGTTAGTGTTCAAATTAGCTTGGAAGGAGAGCTTCCTGAAGTATAGAAAAGCTCTTAGTGCTGCGAGATCAACATATTTCTCCTCCCTAATAGAAGATAACAAAAATAATCCTAGATTCCTATTTAATACTGTAGCAAAATTAACCAGGAATAAGTCCACTATCAACACATGCACACCTGCAGTATGTAGTAGCAACGACTTCATGAATTTTTTTAATGACAAAATTGAGAATATCCGACAAAAAATTCAAACTACTAATTTAAGGTTAGACAATGAAAGTGACCTTGTAGTTAACAATATAACTGTATCAGATCATCAGTTAGAATGTTTTACTCCCCTAAAAGAAACTGAATTACTTTCATTAATCTCTACATCAAAAGCCTCAACTTGCGTACTAGATCCCTTACCGACACATCTATTCAAACAGATAATGCCTGGAGTAATTGAACCGCTTCTAAAAATAATAAATTCTTCTCTTATGATTGGCTATGTACCCAAATCCTTTAAACTAGCAGTTATCAAACCCCTGATTAAAAAACCTGACCTTGATCCCTGTCAGCTGTCCAATTATCGGCCAATATCAAACCTCCCCTTTATCTCCAAGATCCTTGAAAAAGCTGTGGCACAGCAGTTATGCTCATATTTACATAGGAATAACATCCATGAAATGTATCAGTCAGGATTTAGACCTCATCATAGCACAGAGACAGCACTGGTTAAAGTAGTAAACGACCTACTGTTGGCGTCTGATCAGGGCTGTGTCTCGCTACTTGTGTTGCTTGACCTTAGTGCAGCATTTGATACCATTGATCATTCCATTCTTCTGGATAGACTAGAAAATGTTGTGGGAGTTAAGGGAATGGCCCTCTCCTGGCTCAGGTCTTATCTAACTGATCGTTATCAGTATGTTGATATAAATGGTGATATTTCTAGACGTACCGAGGTAAAGTTTGGTGTTCCACAAGGTTCTGTCTTGGGTCCACTGCTTTTTTCTCTATATATGTTACCTCTGGGTGATATTATTCGTAAACATTGTATTAGTTTCCACTGTTATGCTGATGACACACAGTTGTATGTCTCTGCAAAACCTGATGAGAGACACCAGCTTAATAGAATTGAGGAATGTGTTAAGGACATTAGACACTGGATGCTTATAAATTTCCTTCTGCTTAACTCTGACAAGACTGAAGTACTTGTGCTAGGACCACATACAGCTAGAAGTAAGTTTTCTGATTACACAGTAACTCTGGATGGCCTTTCTGTTTCTTCACGTGCAGCAGTAAAAGACCTCGGAGTGATTATTGACCCCAGTCTTTCATTCGAAACTCACATTGATAACATCACCCAGATAGCTTTCTTTCATCTCAGAAATATTGCAAAGATAAGAAATTTAATGTCATTGCATGATGCAGAAAAACTAGTCCATGCTTTCGTTACCTCCAGGTTGGATTATTGTAATGCCTTACTGTCTGGATGTTCCAATAAGTGCATAAACAAGCTCCAGTTAGTTCAAAATGCTGCAGCAAGAGTCCTTACTAGAACTAGAAAATATGACCACATCACGCCTGTCTTATCCACACTGCATTGGCTCCCAATCAAATTTCGTATTGATTATAAAATACTACTATTGACCTTTAAAGCACTAAATGGTCTCGCACCACAGTACCTGAGTGAACTTCTGCTCCTCTATGACCCGCCACGCCTCAAAAGGTGCAGGCTATCTGCTGGTACCTCGTATAGTGAAGGCTACATCAGGGGGCAGAGCCTTTTCTTACAAAGCCCCACTGTTATGAAACAGCCTTCCAAGTAATGTTCGGGAATCAGACACAGTCTCAGCATTTAAGTCTAGGCTGAAAACATATCTGTTTAGTCAAGCCTTTTGTTAATGGTGTTTATGAGGTAAAGGAGTAGATCTGGAGGGTCCTCAGACATAGAGTGTTTTGGTAAACTGGGATGTATAGATGCTGTCAGTCCCCACTCGCTTGCTCACTCGAGTTTGTTGACGGTGTAGTGGCTGGCTGCTTTATGTCCCGGGGCTCCCTCATGCCTGTGTTACCTTCTGGCTCTCTCCTTTTAGTTATGCTGTCATAGTTAGTTGCCGGAGTCCCTGCTTGTACTCGGTGCAATATGTATACTGTTCCTACTTATTCAGGTGACATTGGGCATACCTAACCACCTGTGTTTTCTTTCTCTCCCCCCACCCCAAATCTGTCCCTCTGAGTTACATGGAGTCAACAGGAAATCTTTTGGTGGAGACGGTGGGGACCTCGACTGGCTATCGTAGCCTGCAGGGAATCGGCCGTCAGACATTCTGTCGCATGTCCCAGACCCGGTGAAATGTAACTGAATTGTCTTGGCCAGGCCTAAGGGTCCCATCTGCATCTCATCATTGCTGAGGAGTGTTCTCCCATCACCCAATCAAGCATCCAGCCAGAGCAGGTCATGATATATTTTTTTTACCATATTAACATGCCATTGTGTGTTATGCCTGATGTAAAGACTCTCATCTCTGCGAGCCTACCACACAGATTTAATACTTGTCATTTTTAGGGCATACCTAACAACGTGTTTTCTTTCTCTCTCTCTCTTCCCCCCCCATCTGTCCCTCTGAGTTACATGTTGATCCTGGGATTGAGATGCTGGCCTCTTCTGCCCCTCGGACCTGCTTGATCCATCCTGGTGCCCTGTGTCTGGTCGGAGTTTTATCGCCCCACTCCTGTGAAGGACGGCCCCATGAGGACAGTTGAGGGTTATACCTGTTAAAACTGTTAATATTATAGTCAGGCTCTCTGTTGTTGCCCAAATGAGGATGGGTTCCCTTTTGAGTCTGGTTCCTCTCGAGGTTTCTTCCTCATGTCGTCTGAGGGAGTTTTTCCTTGCCACCGTCGCCACAGGCTTGCTCATTGGGGATAGATTAGGGATAAAATTAGCTCATGTTTTAAGTCATTCAAATTCTGTAAAGCTGCTTTGCGACAATGTTTATTGTTAAAAGCGCTGTACAAATAAACTTGATTTGATTTGATTTGATCTTACCCATCTGTGTTCTCGCTTCTTGAAGGCTGAGCTTGTGGCCAATTGTTTTGAAACAATCTGACTTTCAGTTCTTCGTTCATTCGCTTCTTCCACATAAGGGTGAGATATTGCTGCTGAGGCAAGCATATCCAGTGGGGGGGAAGCACATCCAGTGGAGAAATCTGACGACTGGTCCACTCATTCTACATTATCTCCATACTGAATACTCTGTCATTACTGCTTGTCTCACACTCCGGAAGAACTGGTGCAACTGAACTTACTTTCCTTTTCTTGTAGTTTTTTTCCTTTAATTGTTGGTACTGCACCCTCTTTCAACATGGGCTTATAGCCAACTGTGGCAGCAGGGATGTGGCCAAGCATCAGTCTGTGAATGGAGGGTGGAGTCAGGGAAGGTAAGTGGTGGAATCATTGCACTTGATGGGAATTAACCTGTGTTTGTGTGTCTTCCCCAGTGACCATGCCCTTTAAAAGGAGAGAGAGAGCAGAGAAAGGGAGCTCTCTCCCCAACCAGAACACTTGTGTGCGTGCATGCATGTGTGGCTGGGAGAGTGTGAAAAGCTAAAAATAAAAAGAGTTTTTGAGAACTCAGTTCTGGCCTGCTGTGCTTCTGTGCTCCACCTACCTGGTCAGATACTACAGTGGTGCTGAAACCTGGGAAGGAGTGCAGAAGGGAACGGCCACATGGAGTCCTCCCCCTTCAATGACCTGGTCCATGCCCTAGCCACAGCCCAACAGAGCCAGCACCAGGCGCTGATCGCCCTCCGGAAGGAGCAGGAACAATGGTTCGAAGCCCTGGTGCTGGCTCAACATGAAGATCACCAGGCTTTCCGGTACCTGGTTGCATCGGCGGGGTCCACGATCACCATCGCCGCAGACCCTCCCCACCTCAGCCTAATGAAGATGGGTCCGCATGATGACCCTGAAGCCTTCCTCGCTCTTTCTGAGCAGGCAGCAGAGGCATTCGGTTGGCTGGTGGAACAGCGCGTGGCGCGCCTCCTCCCCCTGCTAATGGGCGAGGCACAGCTGGCCACACTACAGCTCCCCGTTGACAGCCGGCTGGTCTACCTGGACCTCCGCAGGGCCATTCTCCAACATGTGGGTCGCACCCCGGAACAGCAACGACAGTGCTTCCGCGCGCTGCGCCTGGAGGAGGTCGTCTGGCCATTTGTGTTTGGCCAGCAACTCCGGGACGCCTGCTGGTGGTGGCTGAGGGCTGACAACCATGACGCCGAGGGAATCATCGATCTGGTGGCACTGGAACAACGGAGTGGGTCCAGTGCCATCGCCCGGCATCGCTGGATCAGGCCATCGAGCTGGCGGAGGACCATATGGCGGCCGTTCCGACGGCAGGACAGTGTGTCTCCCCCCTCTTCTTTCTGTCCTTCTCCCTCTGTTCCTTGTCCTCGCCCCATTCCCCCACCGCGGAGGCAGGGGCCGGCTCCACCCCAGCCAGCCCACTGCACCAGCGGTGCCCTACTGTTTCCTACTTCCTTGTCTGTGTCTCCCCCCCTCAGGTGAGTGATCTCTGGAACACCAGTGCAGGGAGAGAGCCTGGGCTGGTATGCTGGCGCTGCGGGGAACTGGGGCACCTCCAGCATCAGTGCTCGGCGATGGAGGTGGGTGCAGTGGTTCGGCTCTCCGACGCACCAGGGACCACCCTTGATCAGGCTGGAGCATATCGCATACCGGTGAGTATCCAAGGGGATATGTATCAGGCTTTGGTGGGGACTCCGGCTGTAATCAGACCTCAATCCACCAAAGCCTGGTGCAAGACAAGGCATTGGGAAGAGCACAATTGGTGAAGGTGTTGTGTGTGCATGGGGATGTTCAGAACTACTCTTTAGTGTCGGTCCACATTCTATTTTGAGGGGAAAAATTTAGAGTAAAGGCGGCGGGTAACCCTCACCATACCCACTCGATAATTTTGGGGACTGATTGGCTGGGATTTCGGGAATTAATGATGCATTTAGTGAAGAGTGGGGCCTGCCATAGTTCAGCAGGGGGAGGTCCCAGAGTGGCATTGGTGGGAGCAGCTGTCACAGAGTCTACTATATCATCACCGCGTCAGAGTGAGGGGCAGCAGGCTCCTCCTCCCTCTCTCAGGGGTTCCCTTGCGGATTTCCCGTTAGAGCAGTCGCGAGACGAGACTCTGCGGCATGTGTTTGACCAAGTGAGAGTAATCAATGGTCAAACTCTCCAGCCAAACGCTGCCCTGTCCTTCCCCTATTTTTCCATTATTAAGGATAGATTATACCAAGTGATGCAGGACACTCAGACTAAGGAACAAATAACACAGCTTTTAATCCCAAAGAGCCGCTGGGAATTTATATTCCAGGTGACTCACTTTAATCCCATGGCCAGACACTTGGGGCAGGATAAGACACTCGCCCGAATAATGGCCCAGTTCTATTGGCCAGGGATTTGCGGCGATGTCCGTAGGTGGTGTATGGCATGCTGCGAATGCCAGTTCTTAAATCGCGTGGCCATTCCAAAAGCGCCTTTGCGCCCTCTGCCATTAATCGAGACCCTGTTTGAAAGAATTGGGATGTATCTCATCGGGCCGTTAGATCCGTCAATAAGAGGATATTGCTTTATTTTAGTTCTGGTGGACTATGCAATGCGATATCCGGAAGCAGTGCCTCTTTGCAATATCTCAGCACGTAGTATTGCAGAAGCACTCTTCCGCGTCATCTCCCAGGTAGGAATCCCCAAAGAGATTCTGACTAATCAAGGCACTACGTTTATGTCACACACACTGCGTGAACTGTATGGGTTACTGGGAATTAAGCCTATCCGCACCAGCGTTTATCACCCACAAACGGATGGCTTAGTCGAACGGTTTAATCGCACCCTCAAAAACATAATTAGAAAATTTGTAAGTGAAGACGCACACAGCTGGGATAAATGGCTCGAGCCCCTGTTATTCGCAGTGTGAGAGGTCCCGCAAGCCTCCACGGGGTTCTCCCCATTCGAATTATTATACGGCCATAAGCCGCGTGGCATTCTGGATGTGCTACGGGAAAATTGGGAGACGGGACCTTCAACCAGTAAAAATGAAATTCAATATGTTATTGATCTGTGCGCCAAACTACACACACTCATGCACCTAACCCAGGAGAATTTGCGGCAGACTCAAGAACGTCAAGTCCGTCTGTATGACAGGGGCATGCGCCTTAGGGAATTCACACCGGGAGATAAAGTACTCATGTTGTTGCCCACGTCGAGCTCCAAATTGATCGCCAAGTGGCAAGGACCCTTTGAGGCCACACGGCGAGTTGGGGAACGTCGACTATGAGGTGAGGCGAATGGACAGGAGTGGGGCGTTACAGATTTACCACCTCAATCTACTAAAACTTTGGAATGAGGAGGTCCCCGTGGAGTTGGTGTCGGTGGTTCCGGAGAAGGTGGAGCTGGGGCCGGAGGTTCAAAAAAGAAAATTTACATCACCCACTGCTCCGGTCCCCTGTGGAAACCACCTCTCCCCGACACAGCTCACGGAGGACGCCCAGTTGCAAACAGAATTTTCTGACATGTTCTTGCCGCTGCCCAGCCACTGCACCCACCTCATAGAACACCACATTGAGACACCCCCGGGGGTAGTAGTGCACAGCCACCCTTACAGACTGCCCAAACAGAAAAAAAGGTGGTTCGGGAAGAACTCGAGGCCATGTTTGAAATGGGCATCGTCGAGGAGTCCCATAGCGACTGGAGCAGCCTGGTGGTCTTGGTTCCCAAGGCTGACGGGTCGGTCCGGTTCTGTATGGACTATAGAAAAGTCAACACGGTGTCTAAATTTGATGCATACCCAATGCCTCGTATTGACGAGTTGCTCGATCAACTAGGCATGGCTCATTTTTATTCAACACTGGATTTGACAAAGGGATATTGACAGATCCCCTTGACTCCGCTATTCTGAGAGAAAACGGCCTTTTCCACACTGTTTGGCTTACACCAGTTAGTCACCCTTCCTTTTGGGCTGTTTGGGGAGCCTGTTACGTTCCAGCGGCTGATGGATAGGGTCCTCCGCCCCCACACTACCTACGCGGTCGCCTACTTGGACGACATCATTATTTACAGTAATGACTGGCCGCGGCACTTGGAACACCTAAAGGCCATCCTTAGGTTGCTGAGGCGAGCGGGTCTCACAGCCAATCCGAAGAAGTGTGTGATTGGGCGGGTGGAAGTATGGTATCTGGGTTTCCACTTGGGCAAGGGGCAGGTGCATCCCCAAATTAATAAGACAGCAGCGATTGCGGCCTGCCCGAGACCCAAGACCAAAAAGGGGGTGAGACAGTTCCTGGGGCTGGCTGGCTACTATCATAGGTTTATACCTAATTATTCGGATGTCACCAGCCCACTGACTGATCTCACTAAAAAGGGAGCACCAGATCCGGTCCAGTGGATGGAGCAATGTAAGCAGGCTTTCTCGGAGGTAAAGGCTGCACTGTGTGGAGGGCCACTGTTACACTCCCCTGACTTTTCTCTCCCCTTTATTTTGCAGACAGATGCGTTGGGCAGAGGGCTGGGGGCTGTTCTGTCCCAGGAGGTGGAGGGGGAGGACCGTCCAGTGCTGTACATCAGCCGGAAGCTGTCGGTGTGTGAGGGCAGGTACAGCACAATAGAAAACGAGTGCCTCGCCATCAAGTGGGTGGTCATCGCCCTCCGCTACTACCTGCTGGGGCGCCCTTTCACCCTCTGTTCGGACCATGCGCCCCTGCAGTGGCTCCACCGCAGAAAGGATGCCAATGCGCGAATCACCCATTGGTATCTGGCACTCCAGCCGTTTAAGTTCGAGGTGGTCCACAGGCTGGGGGTGCAGATGGTCGTGGCGGATTTCCTCTCCCGTCGGGGGGGGAGTCAGCTACAGGCCAGATGGCTCCCCAGCCTGCGTCGGGCGGTGGGGGTATGTGGCAGCGGGGGCGTGGCCAAGCGTCGGTCTGTGAATGGAGGGCGGAGTCAGGGAAGGTAAGTGGTGGAATCATTGCACCTGATAGGAATTAACCTGTGTTTGTGTGTCTTCCCCAGTGACTGCGCCCTTTAAAAGGAGAGAGAGAGAGCAGAGAAAGGGAGCTCTCTCCCCAATCAGAACACTTATGTGCGTGCGTGTGTGGCTGGGAGAGTATGAAAAGCTGAAAAGCTAAAAATAAAGAGTTTTTGAGAACTCAGTTCTAGCCTGCCGTGCTTCTGTGCTCCACCCACCTGGTCAGATACTACACCAATGCTCAACAGATCAGAGGTTTCGTATGAGTCCTCAGTAAAATGCGCAGAGCAGAGGAGAGACCACTTCATAGGCACCCAATCTTGCAAAACGCATCCAAATCTTTGCAGTTTGAACATTCTTGGGCCATGAATGCAACATAAATCCAGCTTCCGTTGTGTTGCTGCACCCACCAGTAACACACCTACATGGCATAGTGATTTAAATTAACTCAAAATGGAGGATAGACGTTGCAGTTAGCTCTGTGTTTTAGTATAGCAAAAATGGCAATGAGACCGACCGATAGCCTTCCCGCTGTGATGTCATAGATATCAAAGTCATACACTCAGACCACTACCTGTATGAATCACTTTTTAATCATAAAAATTACTATATTAGATTAATTGTTCACGCTTAAAACTATTCCTATGCCATTCTTGAGGTCTCAAGGCATTTATAAACAAAAAGTGAGGCCATGGTTCTGTGTATCTCCTTTAACTGTACGTGTGATAAAATTCTTCTATTCAGGTTGATTTTGTGCCCTTGCAAATATTTTGCTCATAAACTCATCAGGAGCACCACTTTTAGGCACTGACTAAATATGTATTATTAAGTCCATGTAATATTTTCCTTTTAGAAGCTGCACCACATAGAATATTTAACTTGAAAAATTGTTAATTTGTTTGCCAGTGTAGCTAGACACATTATACACACAATTTCAATCGCATATATGGGGCATAATAGGATCTGTACACAAAATTAATTCTGTATAAGAATTGTCTCTCATCTCATCTCATTATCTCTAGCCGCTTTATCCTTCTACAGGGTCGCAGGCAAGCTGGAGCCTATCCCAGCTGACTACGGGCAAAAGGCGGGGTACACCCTGGACAAGTCGCCAGGTCATCACAGGGCTGACACATAGACACAGACAACCATTCACACTCACATTCACACCTACGGTCAATTTAGAGTCACCAGTTAACCTAACCTGCACGTCTTTGGACTGTGGGGGAAACCGGACCACCCGGAGGAAACCCACGCGGACACGGGGAGAACATGCAAACTCCACACAGAAAGGCCCTCGCCGGCCATGGGGCTCGAACCCAGGACCTTCTTGCTGTGAGGTGACAGTGCTAACCACTACACCACCGTGCCGCCCTATAAGAATTGTAATATAAAAATTTTTGAGCAAAAAATGTAAAAAAAAGACAAAAAACAAACAAATAAAAAAAACATGCATCTAAATACAAGATGGTGCCACATGACTGGCAGTCAGTTTCAGCAGCTCTTACTTTTCTTCCTGTTTTTGTTCTTTTTATCATCTTTAGTCATACCCTTCTTAGTATTAATCTTACTTGTTCACATGCAACTATGCATGTGCTTTTGGTGTGACCTACTTTTGTGTTTATTTGTTTTGGGACTTTTAAAAACAATATCAGGAGAGCCATTCAGTCATGGACTTGATTGTTTACACCTGCGATCAGCTGATGGCATTGTGCAGCACGCGGATGCTCCCCTTGGAGAGATACAAGATCCCTGAGGAAATAAAGAGGAGGACAAGGGGATGCAGAGCTGGAGCTAAGATCTGTGAGAGGAAAAGACAGTATAAATCATCCATACCTTCTGTTATTGTGGAGAATGTAAGATCACTCCCTAATAAGATGGAAGAGCTCACAGAGGTGACCAGGCTGCAGAGAGAGTATTGGGAGTGCAGCATCATGTGTCTCACAGGGACCTGGCTGAATGAACTCACTTTGGATTCACTTGTCAATTTGGATGGTTTTCAACTTGTGAAAGTGAACAGGGGATCTAAAGTGACTGGTAAGAGGAAGCATGGGGGTAGCGATGTTTGGGAGCGAGAGATGATGTAACCTCGGGCACATTAGTGTTAAAGAGTAGTGCTGCACATGGGACATTGAGCTGCTAGCTGTTAGCATTCAGCCATACTACATCCCGAGGGAGTTCTTGCATGTTATTTCAATAACTGTGTAGATCCTACTGGCTAATGCTGCAGCAGCCTGCAAGCTTTTACACACTGTTGTATCACAGCTGCAAACATCTTCCACAAGTCTTCCTCCTAATCTCAGGGGACTCTAATCATGGTACCCTGTCCTCCACTCTCCCCACTTTCACTCAGTATGTAGACTGCTATACCAGGGATAATAAGACACTGGACTTACTGTATGCAAACACCAAGGATGCATGCAGCTCCTCACCCCTCCCTTCACTGGGCTGCTCAGAACACAACCTGGTTAATCTGGTCCCCACTTACCTACTTGTGGTGAACAAACAACCCTCCACCACTAGGTGTGTGAAAAAATGGTCAGAGGAGAGCAGCATGGCACTGAGAGACTGTTTTGAAACCACAGACTGGGAAGTGCTGTCTAGTCACCATGGGGAGGACATTGACAGTCTTACACACTGCATCACAGACTATGTTAATTTTTGTGTGGAGAACACTGTGCCCAGGGGCGGTCCTGGGGGCGGGCCGCCCAGGCAGCCACCCGGGGTGGCATCGCGGGGGGGGGGGCGGCATGAGCGCGGGCGCGAAAAAAAAAAAAACGGTCCCCCCCCCAAAAAAAGGTCCCCCCCAAAAGAAACCCCCGAAAAAAAAACAAGACGGGCGGGTGTGTGTGTGTGAACATTTTGGATGGGGAAGCCCAATAGACCCTTTTCACTGACGTCACCAGAAACCGGAAGTAAACAAACCCTGCGCCATATTGGAAGACCAACAAACTCGTGATTAGGGGGAAATAATGGCAGCGCGTGGAATTTAAACCCACGAGGCACTTGATTCATCATAAACCTACAATGATAAACTTTTGTGCTGTGTTAGGGTGTTCCAACAAAGCTGATGGGAAAGGTGAAAAGAAGTCTTTCTACAGAATACCAGCTGTGATTGAGACACAAGCAAACCAAGGAGCTTTCTGCCAGGAGACAGAGAATAAGTGCATTACTGAGTGTCTCTGAGCAAAGGAGCAATTGTTGCCCTTCCCACGGGAATCATCACGGGCTTGAGAGACGAGACCTGACGAGTTAGTTCGTTGGTAGCAGAACAAAATGTCTGGACACAAATCGGGTTTTCAGAAAAGGAAAGAAAATAAACGGAGGGTCGAAAATACAAAAAAGGAGGCAGAAAATGCAAAACGAGTTTTAAGGTAGGACAAATGGTTACTTTTCTGAGGCAGCCCGCCGTGGCTGCAGGCTTATTTATTATAGCCCATTTAGTCAAAATAGTTGATATAAAATGTTTATAGTTATAGTTATGTGATGGTTGTCCTGATTTAGACTGGGGTTTTTTTTTGGGGGGGGGGGGGGGGGGGGTTGCGTGATGTTGCACCCGGGTCCAGATTAGGGCAGAACCGGCCCTGGCTACATTTCAGGTGTAGTTTGTTTTATGAATGTATGTACTTGCATAGATGTGTACTTGGTCTTCCAATATAGTGCTTAACAAAATCTCGTGGCATGGTGACATCATGCGGTAGCCCTCGATACCAAAGTTGCGCAGGTGACGTCATCAGTGTGTGTGTGTGTGTGTGCCTAACTTGTCATAGCCCCATAATATGCACAATCCCGCCAGCGGAACGTTGTACTAGTCATCAAAAAGACTTTACTACCATAGTACTACACTACTATGACATTACACAGAGTCTTAAGTAATACATTACGACTTGATCATTGCCATTCTGGTAACAGCAAATTTATAACGGGCCATGTCCGCGACGTACAACACACGACGAGAAATGTTTAAACGATCATGTAAAGCTGTTAACATTCTGTTGGCTAATACAGAGCCCAACGCGGGGGGGCAGCACGAGCGCGGGCACGAAAAAAAAAACGGTCCCAAAAAAAGGTCCCCCCCAAAAAAACCCCGAAAAAAAGACGGGGGGCGCCAGCAGGGGGTTTCGCCCAGGGAGTAAATCACACTAGGATCGCCACTGACTGTGCCAACCAGAAAGGTACAGTGTTTTTCCAATAACAAACTGTGGATGATCCCTGACCTGAAAACCCCGCTGAATGAGAAGTTGTTGTTCAGATCTGGGGACAAAGAGGAGCTGAGGAGAGTGTGGAAGGTAACAAAAGGGAGATAAGAAAGGGCAAGGAGTGCTACAGGAGGAGGCTGGAGGAATGCCTGCAACAGACCAATACACGAGATGTGTGAAGGGGCCTGAAAACCATCTCTGGCCACAGCAAGGACAGTGGGAGAGGCCCTGAATCTGGAGACTTGGAATGGGCAAATGAATTGAACCTGTTCTTCAACAGGTTTGATTCTGCCCCACTCCCTCCTTCATCTACAACCCCGATTCCAAGAAAGTTGGGACAAAGTACAAATTGTCAATAAAAATGGAATGCAATAATTTACAAATCTCAAAAACTGATATTGTATTCACAATAGAACATAGACAACATATCAAATGTCGAAAGTGAGACATTTTGAAATGTCATGCCAAATATTGGCTCATTTGAAATTTCATGACGGCAACACATCTCAAAAAAGTTGGGACAGGGGCAATAAGAGGCTGGAAAAGTTAAAGGTACAAAAAAGGAACAGCTGGAGGACCAAATTGCAACTCATTAGGTCAATTGGCAATAGGTCATTAACATGACTGGGTATAAAAAGAGCATCTTGGAGTGGCAGCGGCTCTCAGAAGTAAAGATGGGAAGAGGATCACCAATCCCCCTAATTCTGCACCGACAAATAGTGAAGCAATATCAGAAAGGAGTTCAACAGTGTAAAATTGCAAAGAGTTTGAACATATCATCTACAGTGCATAATATCATCAGAAGATTCAGAGAATCTGGAATAATCTCTGCGCGTAAGAGTCGAGGCCGGAAAACCATACTGGGTGCCCATGATCTTCGGGCCCTTAGACAGCACTGCATCACATACAGGCATGCTTCTGTATTGGAAATTACAAAATGGGCCCAGGAATATTTCCAGAGAACATTATCTGTGAACACAATTCACGGTGCCATCCGCCGTTGCCAGCTAAAACTCTATAGTTCAAAGAAGAAGCCGTATCTAAACATGATCCAGAAGTGCAGACGTCTTCTCTGGGCCAAGACTCATTTAAAATGGACTGTGGCAAAGTGGAAAACTGTTCTGTGGTCAGACGAATCAAAATTTGAAGTTCTTTATGGAAATCAGGGACGCCATGTCATTCGGACTAAAGAGGAGAAGGACGACCCAAGTTGTTATCAGCGCTCAGTTCAGAAGCCTGCATCTCTGATGGTATGGGGTTGCATTAGTGCGTGTGGCATGGGCAGCTTACACATCTGGAAAGACACTGTAGGTACATTCCACTGTCTCTTTAAGAAACTACATTTCCCATCAGCCCACTTCCGCGTTGACCCACGTCACGCTGGGGCGGGATCACCACCACATCCTCGCTGAAAGCATAAGACAAAGGGAAATGCTCTGCCCTTCCTCTTTCCGTCTCTGGACCGGTGGTCTTCAGACACAAAGAGACTGCTCGCTTCGCGGGCAAACCCGAAAACACCTCTTTCTTGCAAGATCCATCATTCAGCGCGATTTCTTTCTTACCCTTGGCCAAGGTAAACTCCAGAGTCGCGCGATCTTTAAACTCAACCTGAGTTACAACCGATTTATTCGTATTAGAAGTGACGTCACGACCGCCGCCCAAACGCAGTTTTAATTTGTAATTAGGAGCGACCAGAATTCCTCCTGATTGAAGCGCTGTGCACATTAATTTTAATCAGAGACTTTCCTTTCATCACGAACGACGCGTCGGATCAAGAGAAGTTCTCTGTCCACGGAATTGACTCACGGAATCAACTCACGTGCTCCACAACGGCGAGACTCAGAAGTTTTAGAACATCTCCCTAATCTTGCATATAAGCGAGATACTGGAAGTAAGACTGTCAACATTTTGGGCATAAATAAAGATCAGTCTTAGGATTTTAGGTTTTATTGAAACAGTGTGAATTTAAACTCAGGAAAGTTCTGTTTACACTATTAGACACGCAGCGTGTCAAATTGAATTGTTCTGTTTTAATATCTCAATTAGATAGGCTGTGCATGCTTCTTTTTACTAATATCCTCAATCTCCTTAACACACATTTTGACCTTATCAAGATTTCAGGGGATTTGATAATGTTATAAGTAGGTAGAATTCCTTTGTCTCAAGGCAAACCACAAGGATTCACCTTCCCCCAACACCTCAGATAACATTCCAAACTTTATAGCCCCCTCACACACACACACACACACACACACACACACACACACACACACACACTTGCTCTCCCTCTCACAGATAACATTCCAAACTTTATAGCCTCTCTCACACACACACACGCTCTTACACATCTACATACTCAAGTATATGACCATATCATCATATTTGTATATATCTGTTGACATTATTCATTTTATTTTTATCTTTGTTATAATAAATTCATTTATTAAACAAACTGTGCTTTATTTGTGTTAATAAATATCTTTGAAGTCACCCAATCTCTCAAAGAATTCAAAAGGATGCATATAAGTTATGTAATATGGTAAGTGATCAATAATAATTTGGAATATACCATAATTTAGCTGTTTGGTAATTTATTATTAAGCACCAGGATTAATGGTATGATTCACTTGAATGATTCACTACTTTGAATGATTCACTGATTTGATTCACTTGAACGATTGAAATGAGACTGATTCATTTTAATTATTAACCTTCAAATTTAATGAGACTGATTTAATGAGATCACTTAATAATTACCAAATGCACCTACAACACCATCAATGCTGAAAGGTATATCCAGGTTCTAGAGCAGGGGTGTCCAAACTGATCCATAAAAGGCCGTGTGGCTGCAGGTTTTCATTCCAGCCATGCAGCAGCACACCTGATTTGGCTTATTCAATCAACTGACACACCCACCCTTTAATCAAGGGAATAGACATACACCTCTATACACCTATGTAGATATTGCACCAAAAACCAGACATTTGCAGCTAGAATAGTCATTTACCACATTAACAATGTATAGAGTGTATTTCTGATTAGTTTAAAGTGATCTTCATTGAAAAGAACAGTGCTTTTCTTTCAAAAATAAGGAAATTTCAAAGTGACCCCAAACTTTTGAACGGTAGTGTATACATACACATATATGTATACACACACACACACACACACACACACACACACACACACACATAAATTAGAGCAAATAAACAGTCAAGGGCACTGGAGGTATAGCAGGTAAACATGAAATAAGCAGTATAAACAATAAACTAATAGCTGTTAAGGTGAGTGTAGCGAGAATAGCGTGTGGGTGGAGCACAGAGGACGGCAGGACAGAGATCAAGGTTTTCCAGATGGCTTTATTGCCGAACTTTTCAGTCTAACAATGTTTTTAAATCACGCAGGCAGAGAGAGAGACACACACACTGTCGGCTCTGCCGGGGAAGAAGCTCCCTTCCGCTCTCCCTTTCCCTCCTTAAGTAGGGCGGTTTACTGGGGAGAACACACACAAAACACAGGTTAATGACACTCAGGTGAAGCGATTCTGCCACTTACCTTCCCCAACTCCGCCCTCCTGTCACAGACCGGTGCTTGACCACGCCCCCGCTGCCACATACCCCCACCGCCCGACTCAGGCCGGGCGCTCGTCCGGCCCGCAGCCGACTCCCCCCCCCCCTTGACGGGAGAGGAAGTCCGCCACGACCATCTGCGCCCCCGGCCTGTGGACCACCTTGAAGTTGAAAGGTTGGAGCGCCAGATACCAACGGGTGATCCGCGCGTTGGCATCCTTCATGCGGTGGAGCCACTGGAGGGGCGCGTGGTCCGAACAGAGGGTGAAAGAGCGCCCCAGCAGGTAGTAACGGAGGGTGAGGACCGCCCACTTGATGGCCAGGCACTCTTTCTCGATAGTGCTGTAGCGCCCCTCACGCACTGACAGCTTCCGGCTGATGTATAACACTGGGTGGTCCTCTCCCCCCACCTGCTGGGACAAAACGGCCCCCAGCCCTCTATCCGACGCATCCGTCTGTAACAAAAAAGGGAGAGAGAAGTCAGGGGAGTGCAAAAGTGGCCCCCCACACAGTGCAGCCTTTACCTCAGAGAAAGCCCGCTGGCACTGCTCCGTCCACTGGACCGGATCTGGCGCCCCCTTTTTAGTGAGGTCAGTCAGCGGGCTGGTGATGTCCGAATAATTAGGTATAAACCTACGATAATAGCCAGCTAGCCCCAGGAACTGCCTCACCCCCTTTTTGGTCTTGGGTCTCGGGCAGGCCGCAATCGCTGCTGTCTTATTAATTTGGGGACGTACCTGCCCGTTACCCAAGTGGAAGCCCAGATACCGTACTTCCACCCGCCCAATCGCACACTTCTTTGGGTTGGCAGTGAGCCCCGCCCGCCTCAGCGACCTAAGGACGGCCCTCAGGTGCTGCAGGTGCCGCTGCCAGTCATTACTATAAATAATGATGTCGTCTAGGTAAGCCGCCGCGTAGGTGGCGTGGGGCCGGAGGACCCGGTCCATCAGCCGCTGAAATGTAGCGGGCGCCCCAAACAGCCCAAACGGAAGTGTGACGAACTGGTGTAAGCCGAACGGTGTGGAAAAGGCCGTTTTCTCCCGGGATAATGGAGTCAAGGGGATCTGCCAATATCCCTTTGTCAAATCCAGTGTCGAGTAAAAGCGAGCCGTGCCTAGTCGATCGAGCAGCTCATCAATACGAGGCATTGGGTACGCGTCGAATTTAGACACCGCGTTGACTTTTCTATAGTCCACACAGAACCGGACCGAGCCGTCGGCCTTAGGAACTAAGACCACCGGGCTGCTCCAGTCACTGTGGGACTCCTCGACGATGCCCATTTCGAGCATGGCCTGAAGTTCTTCCCGAACTACCTTTTTTTTGTGTTCGGGAAATCTATAAGGACGGCTGCGCACTACCACCCCCGGGGGCGTCTCTATGTGGTGTTCTATGAGGTTAATGTGACCGGGCAGGGGCGAGAATACATCCGAAAACTCGGCCTGCAACTGGGCGACCTCCGTGAGTTGGGTCGGGGAGAGGAGGTCTCCACAGGGGACCGGAGAGGTACGAGATGCCAATGTCCCTTTTTGGACCTCCGGCCCCAGCTCCGCCTTCTCCGGAACTACCGACACCAACGCCACGGGGACTTCCTCTTTCCAGAGTTTTAACAGATTGAGGTGGTAGATCTGTAGCGCCCCCTCCCTGTCCGTTCGCCTAACCTCATAGTCGACGTCCCCGACTCGCCGTGTGACCTCGAAGGGTCCTTGCCACTTGGCGATTAATTTGGAGCTCGACGTGGGCAACAGGACGAGTACTTTATCTCCCGGAGTGAACTCTCTAAGGCGCGTGCCCTTGTTGTACAGGCGGGTTTGCCGTTCCTGGGCCTGGCGCAAATTCTCCTGAGTTAGGTGGGTGAGCGTGTGGAGTTTTGCGCGCAGATCCATAACGTACTGAATTTCGTTTTTGCTCTGTGAAGGTCCCTCCTCCCAATTTTCCCGCAGTACATCTAAGATGCCGCGCGGCTTACGCCCATATAATAATTCAAATGGGGAGAACCCCGTGGAGGCTTGGGGGACCTCTCGCACTGCAAACAACAAGGGTTCGAGCCACTTATCCCAGTTACGTGCGTCCTCACTTACGAATTTTTTGATAATATTCTTGAGGGTGCGATTGAACCGTTCAACTAAACCGTCCGTCTGTGGGTGATAAACGCTGGTGCGGATCGGCTTAATACCCAGTAGCCCATACAGTTCGCTCAGTGTTCGTGACATAAACGAGGTGCCCTGGTCAGTCAGAATCTCTTTCGGGATTCCAACCCGGGAGATGACGTGGAAGAGGGCCTCTGCAATACTGCGTGCTGAGATATTGCAAAGAGGCACTGCTTCCGGGTATCGCGTTGCATAGTCCACCAGAACTAATATAAAGCGGTACCCACGTGTTGACCGGTCTAATGGCCCGACGAGATCCATCCCAATTCTTTCGAATGGGGTCTCGATTAACGGTAGGGGGCGCAAGGGCGCTCTTGGAATGGCCGCTGGATTTACTAACTGGCATTCGCGGCACGCCGTACACCACTTACGGACGTCGCCGCGAATCCCCGGCCAATAGAATCGGGCCATTATCCGGGCGAGTGTCTTATCCTGCCCGAGGTGTCCAGCCATGGGATTAAAGTGAGCTGCCTGGAATACCAATTCCCGGCGGCTCTTTGGAATTAACAACTGGGTGACTCGCTCTTTCGTCTGAGTGTCCTGCGTCAATCGGTATAACCTATCCTTCAAAATGGAAAAATAGGGGAAGGGCGGGGTGGCGTTCAGCGGGAGCGTTTGACCATCGATTACTCTCACTTGGTCAAACGCGTGTCGCAGAGTCTCGTCTCGCGATTGTTCCAGTGGGAAATCCGCGAGGGATTCCCCAATAGAAAGAGGAGGGGCCGGGGGCTCCTCACTCTGTCGCGGAGATGACGTAGACGGCTCTGCGACCGCCGCTCCAGCCAAAGCGACACCGGGACCCTCCCCCATCAACCGGCAGGACCCACTCTTTACTAGGCGTGCCATCAAACCCCGAAATCCCGGCCAATCAGTCCCCAAGATCAAAGAGTGGGTAAGGCGAGGATTAACCGCCGCCTTCACTATTGATTTTGCCCCTCTGAAATATATGTGGACCGACACCAACGGGTAGCTGTGAATATCCCCGTGCACACACAACACCTTCACCCCTTGTGCTCCCCCCAATGCCTCGTCTTGCACCAGGCTTTGGCGGATTGAGGTCTGATTGCAACCTGAATCCACCAACGCCTGATATGTAGCCCCTTGTACACTTACCGGTATGCGATACGCTCCGGCCCGATCGAGGGCAGCCTCTGGCGCGTCGGGGATCCGCACCACCACCCCCACCTCCATCGCTGCACACTGTTGCTGCAGGTGGCCCGGTTCCCCGCAGCACCAGCAAACCGGCCCAGGCCTCCCCTCTGCAGCTGTGTTCTGAGGCTCACTCACCTGAGGGGGGGGAGAGACAGACACAGAAGGGAGAAACGGGAGGGCACCACGGGTGTGGCGGGCCGGCTGGGGTGGAGCCGGCCCCCGCCTCCGTGGTGGGGGAATGGGGCGAGGACGAGACACGGGAGGAGGGGGGAGAGAAAGAGAGAGAGGAGAGGAGAGAGAAGACGATGTTGGTGGTTGTCCTGCCGCCGGAGCAGCCGCCAGATGATCCTCCGCCAGTCCCACGGCCTGATCCAGTGACGCCGGGCGGTGGCACTGGACCCACTCCGCGGTTCCGGCTGGTAAGCGGGCGGTGAACTGTTCCAGCGCCACCTGATCGATGATTCCCTCGGCGTCGCGATCTTCGGCCCTCAGCCACCGCCAGCAGGCGTCCCGGAGCTGCTGGCCGAACGCGAACGGGCTGCCGACTTCCTCCATCCGTAGCGCGCGGAAGCGCTGGCGCTGCTGCTCCGGCGTGCGCCCCACGCGCTGGAGGACAGCCCGGCGAAGGTCGGCGTAGGCCAGCCGGCGATCGGCGGGGAGCTGTAGTGCGGCCAGCTGCGCCTCTCCCGTCAGGAGGGGGAGGAGGCGCGCCGCGCGCTGCTCCATCGGCCACCCCGAGGCTTCTGCGACCTGCTTGAACAACGTGATGAAAGCCTCGGGGTCGTCCTGCGGGCCCATCTTAGTTAAGGTGAGGGGAGACGGGCCCGCGGCCGGGGTGCTGGTGGACCCCGCCGACGCGAGGAGACGCCGGAACGCCTCTCGATCTTCCTGTTGAGCCAGCACCAGGGCTTCGAAGTGGAGCTCCTGCTCCTTCCGGAGCGTGACGAGTGCCTGGTGCTGGCTCTGCTGAGCCGTGGCGAGGGCGTGGACCAAGTCCGCGAACGGGGAGGATTCCATGGGGCTGCAGGACTGATGCTCCACCTTGCTCCCGGGTTTCGGCACCACTGTAGCGAGAATAGCGTGTGGGTGGAGCACAGAGGACGGCAGGACAGAGATCAAGGTTTTCCAGATGGCTTTATTGCCGAACTTTTCAGTCTAACAATGTTTTTAAATCACGCAGGCAGAGAGAGAGACACACACACTGTCGGCTCTGCCGGGGAAGAAGCTCCCTTCCGCTCTCCCTTTCCCTCCTTAAGTAGGGCGGTTTACTGGGGAGAACACACACAAAACACAGGTTAATGACACTCAGGTGAAGCGATTCTGCCACTTACCTTCCCCAACTCCGCCCTCCTGTCACAGACCGGTGCTTGACCACGCCCCCGCTGCCACAGTGAGGTAGTGCAGAATAGTGCAAATGAGCGAGGTAAAGTGAAATGTGCAGTTCCTGAGTTCAGTGTGTTAATGAACGTTGAGAGTTGGTGTGTTTTGAGGCACGTGGGGAGAACAGCCTGGCTCAACGATATGTTGAAGATGTCTGTAAAGACATCTGTGAGCTCCTCGGCACAGTCTCTCAGGACATGACCAGGAATGTTATCAGGACCCGGGCTTTCCATGCATTTGTCATCCTGAGAGCTCTCCTCACGCTGTCTAGGGACAGCGTCAACACCTGGTCCCTGGGAGGTGGTGGGGTCTTCTGTGCCGTGGTGCAGTTGTCTGCCCCAAAGCGAGCGAAGAAGTCGTTCAACTGATTCAGCAGAGAGGTGGAGTTATCACAGGTCTGTGGCAAGGGCTTGTAGTCTGTGATGGTCTGAATCCCCTGCCACAGGTTCCTGGTGTCTCTGCTGTTGTTGAAGTAGACAACAATGTTCTTGGAATACTGTCTCTTGGCCACTCTGATGCCTCGTGACAGGTTGGTCCTAGCTGTCCTCAGGCCCACCTCATCCCCAGCTCTGAAGGCGGCATTCCGAGCCCTCAGGAGCCTGTGGACTTCCCCTGTCAGCCATGGCTTCTGATTGGCCTGAATGGAGATGGTTCTGGTGACTGTAACGTCGTCCATGCACTTCCTCATGTAGGCAGTGATGGTCTACGTGTACTCCTGGAGATCTGTGGTGTTGTTGTAAGTGGCCACCTGTCTGAACATGCTCCAGTCAGTGGTGGAAAAACAGTCCTGGAGTGCCTCTGAGTACCCCTCTGGCCACACATGTATCTGCTTTGTAGCTGGTTTGGTGACTTTAACCAGTGGCCTGTATGCTGGCATTAGCATAACAGTGGAGTGATCTGAGGCCCCAAGGTGGGGGAGGGGTATGGCTTTGTAGGCGTCTTTATGCATGGTGTAAACATTGTCCAGAGTATTGTTTCCACGTGTGGGAAAGTTGATATGTCCATAGAGTTTTGGAAACATGCTCTTGGGGTTTGCATGGTTGAAATCCCCAGCCAGGATGAGGAAAGCATCTGGGTGGGCTGTCTGCTGCTCACTGATGTGCTGATAGATTTCATTCAGTGCTTCACTCGTGTTGTTATTGGAGCCGGGAGGGATGTATATCGCTACCAGCAATATGGCTGTAAATTCCCTCGGCAGGTAGAATGGCCGGCACTTAATAATTATAAACTCCACCAGTGGTGAGCAGTGTTTGCAGACCACGACAGCATCGCAGCACCAGGCATCACTGATGTAAACACAGAGTCCTCCGCTGCGAGTCTTCCCCCCTTGACTAGCGCTCTGTCTGACCGGTAGCATGTTAGCATATATATATATATATATATATATATATATATATATATATATATATATATATATATATATATATACTTTTATTGCACTTTATTTTATTATTGTTTATTCATGGCTCTTTCTATTTGTGAGTTGCTGTAACATGAAAATTTCCCCAGCGAAGGATGAATAAAGTTTATCTTATCTTATTCTAAACTTATAAAGCTGAATGAACCAAACTAACCTGAACAATATTTTTAATCATCACTGTGAGTTTCAGTGCAATCTCTGTGGATTTAAATTAGAATAAAATTCAGAAGGGAAACTACAATTACATCCCTGATTCCAAAAAAGTTGGGACAAAGTACAAATTGTAAATAAAAACAGAATGCAATGATGTGGAAGTTTCAAAATTCCATATTTTATTCAGAATAGAACATAGATGACATATCAAGTGTTTAAACTGAGAAAATGTATCATTTAAAGAGAAAAATTAGGTGATTTTAAATTTCATGACAACAACACATCTCAAAAAAAGTTGGGACAAGGCCATGTTTACCACTGTGAGACATCCCCTTTTCTCTTTACAACAGTCTGTAAACGTCTGGGGACTGAGGAGACAAGTTGCTCAAGTTTAGGGATAGGAATGTTAACCCATTCTTGTCTAATGTAGGATTCTAGTTGCTCAACTGTCTTAGGTCTTTTTTGTCGTATCTTCCATTTTATGATGCACCAAATGTTTTCTATGGGTGAAAGATCTGGACTGCAGGCTGGCCAGTTCAGTACCCGGACCCTTCTTCTACGCAGCCATGATGCTGTAATTGATGCAGTATGTGGTTTGGCATTGTCATGTTGGAAAATGCAAGGTCTTCCCTGAAAGAGACGTCGTCTGGATGGGAGCATATGTTGCTCTAGAACCTGGATATACCTTTCAGCATTGATGGTGTCTTTCCAGATGTGTAAGCTGCCCATGCCACACGCACTAATGCAACCCCATACCATCAGAGATGCAGGCTTCTGAACTGAGCGCTGATAACAACTTGGGTCGTCCTTCTCCTCTTTAGTCCGAATGACATGGCGTCCCTGATTTCCATAAAGAACTTCAAATTTTGATTCATCTGACCACAGAACAGTTTTCCATTTTGCCACAGTCCATTTTAAATGAGCCTTGGCCCAGAGAAGATGTCTGTGCTTCTGGATCATGTTTAGATACGGCTTCTTCTTTGAACTATAGAGTTTTAGCTGGCAACGGCGGATGGCACCGTGAATTGTGTTCACAGATAATGTTCTCTGGAAAAATTCCCGAGCCCATTTTGTGATTTCCAATACAGAAGCATGCCTGTATGTGATGCAGTGCCGTCTAAGGGCCTGAAGATCACGGGCACCCAGTACGGTTTTCCGGCCTTGACCCTTACGCACAGAGATTCTTACAGATTCTCTGAATCTTTTGATGATATTATGCACTGTAGATGATGATATGTTCAAACTCTTTGCAATTTTACACTGTCGAACTCCTTTCTGATATTGCTCCACTATTTGTTGGCACAGAATTAGGGGGATTGGTGATCCTCTTCCCATCTTTACTTCTGAGAGCCGCTGCCACTCCAAGATGCTCTTTTTATACCTAGTCATGTTAATGACCTCTTGCCAATTTGGTCCTCCAGCTGTTCCTTTTTTGTACCTTTAACTTTTCCAGCCTCTTATTGCCCCTGTCCCAACTTTTTTGAGATGTGTTGCTGTCATGAAATTTCAAATGAGCCAATATTTGGTATGAAATTTCAAAATGTCTCACTTTCGACATTTGATATGTTGTCTATGTTCTATTGTGAATACAATATCAGTTTTTGAGATTTGTAAATTATTGCATTCCATTTTTATTTACAATTTGTACTTTGTCCCAACTTTTTTGGAATCGGGGTTGTAGAATTTTTAAACTCAAGATTGAATTTGAACTGGAATCCAAAATGGTATTGGAATTAGTAAAGTGTCATCTTTACCTACAGTTTTCTGTTAGAGCTTTAAAAACCCCATCATGGTCACTGGGTCTGATCTGCCTCTTCTTGATCATCTCATCCACAATTTTTTCCATGATGCTGGAGAGTGATGGCTCTTCTCTGTCCAACGTCACCACCCCTGAGAACATGGCAGAATGTGATCAGGGAAATTAAAAAAAGGAAAAAGAAGAGGAAACAGGAGATGGAAGAAGGATGGATTGTGGATCTGCATGGAACATGGACAGAGGTAAGTGTAGTGTGGCGTAATGTGAGGCCATGGTGTTGTTTTCTTTTTTCAGTTGATTTACCAACACTCACATTCCTCATTCTGGAAATCAGACAAACCTTCTCATACACAACCTAATACACTGTTGCATGAATAGTCCCAGTTGTTTTTTTGGTTGGATTCTTTCAAAATATAGTTTACTCTTGCTGGTGTCTCCAACATTGCCTGCCCTAGCTTGAAACTGTCAGAGTGGCTCTGGATTTAATGCTGCTCCTCACTCGAATCAATATCATGCAAGAAAAACTGTTATTTCCACATCTCAGTTTTACTTAAATTGGCATTTAAATCTGGAGCTACTTGCTTTTTAATGTCAAAAATCAGAATAATTTGAATTTGGAAATTTGAAAAATTGAATGGTTTTTGTCAGAAATGAATTAGCTGGAAATGCCTTTGTCCAATAGATTTTCCTGTGAAAGTGAATGATTGCCTAGCTACAGAGTAATCTCGTAGCAGTAAATAAACAGCTAGCTAACTGTTTTAACTGGATGTTTCAACTTGGAGTAGTGGATGGAATCTTCTTGAGCTTCTTGAAGCTCATCTCATCTCATTATCTGTAGCTGCTTTATCCTGTTCTGCAGGCAAGCTGGAGCCTATCCCAGCTGAACTATGGGCGAAAGGCAGGGTACACCCTGGACAAGTTGCCAGGTCATCACAGGGCTGACACATAGACAACCATTCACACTCATGGTCAATTTAGAGTCACCAGTTAACCTAACCTGCATGTCTTTGGACTGTGGGGAAAACCGGAGCACCCAGAGGAAACCCACACGGACACGGGGAGAACATGCAAACTCCGCACAGAAAGGCCCTCGTCGGCCACGGGGCTTGAACCCGGACCTTCTTGTTGTGAGGCGACAGCGCTAACCACTACACCACCGTGCCGGCCCTTCTTGAAGCTGTCTTGCAAAAAAAAACAATTTAGTGATCTGTTATTGAGTAGCTGATGTGTTTAAAATGTAGAGAACAGGCTTGTAGTACTCGAGTCCAGGACTTGGACTCGAGTCCAACTCGTGCCCTAATTTTAAGGACTTGTGACTCAAACTGGACTTGAGCACTGATGACTTGGACTCGTGCATTAATTGCATTCGGACTCAGAAAATGGAGACAAAGACTCAGATTTTTTTCTTGATTCTTTGGTAACATGCTATAATAATTTGGCATAAGACATTTATATCTACATTAATGTTTGTACGAATTTCATGCAAGAGTGTCGCACTTGACTCTCGGGCACGCTCCAGACAGCGCGTGCGCCAAGCAGACTCACGTGTGTGCACTGTAAACAACTCGCACCTGTATAAGATTAAGGAACAAACAGCGCGCCTATATTAAAACTGTGAAAACACACTTACTTTGGAAAGTATTGAGTTGTGTTGCTGACACATTACTGAGCCTTATTACCTTGTTTGGTTTCCTGATTTCCTGTTTTTGATTCTGCCGAGTCTACAATAACCTGTTTATGTCTCACTCGACCTATTGCCTGTTTCACTGTTTTACGATTTTACCTGCCGTTCTGGATTGTTTACCGATCTTCACTTGTATTAATTGACCTTCTGTACTTACATCCGTCTCCCAACCATCTCTGACAGAATACTTCGCACTCCCTTACAAAGAGAATGCACATTCACCTGCTCAAACGTCATGTTCAGGAACAAACTAATGTTAATGGTGCTAAAACAGCCACTGTCAAAAGGTGTGGTTGCAGTGTTGGACTCGACTCGACTTGGCTCAATAGTGGACTCAACTTGGACTTGACTCGGCTAGAAATTTTTTTAATGACTTGAGCTTGATTTGGACACTGGGGACTCGAGACTGGACTCGGACTCGAGGTTTAGTGACTCAACTACAACACTGGTAGAGAATATGAAGAAAAAGAACATTTGATGTTATGTTCATTTTAAGCTATCAAGTAAGGCTGAAAATATATTAAAAATACCATTTTTGGGACATTTCAGGTTCCTGAAGCTTAATTTTTTTATTGATAAGACCAGAAGTACTTTTTGAGCCATCAGTCCGGACTTCAGATGAACATTTTCACTCATTACAACTTATCTGTTTGAGAGACAGCTTGCAAGTGTCTAAGAATTTCCTAGTACTCTTAAACCAGGTTTTCAGATTTCACAAACATGCATACAGACATTTGAGATAAGCACAGAGGTCTGTTTATGTCTGAAAGTGTTGTGTTATGTTTGTTTTTCTCACCAGTGTCCATCATGCATCTGAGCTGAACAAGGCTCTTAAAGGTCAGATAGGAGACATGAGAAGATTCCCAGTGGCCAACCTCAGGGTCGTGGCTCTCTTTGTAACTCTGCCATCGTCCTGTCTCCTGCCGGCCTCCCTGCTTGCTCTGGTTCTTCATCAGCTCACTCAGTTCCACATAGACCTTAAAAAAGACAGATGGAGATAGAAGTTTGATGTTCCCACCATGGAGAATTTCTTCACCTGCACACTTTGGGAGGAACATCATGTGAACTTGAAGAGTCATCAGTTAAGTGTGAAGGAAGATGTAGCAGAGGTGGTAGACGTAAAAACATTTAGTGCTCATGGATAAAAAAAAAACTCTGCTCTTACTCTGAAATGTACTTGTGGCAGCGGGGGCATGGTCAAGCGCCGGTCTGTGACAGGAGGGCAGAGTCAGGGAAGGTAAGTGGCAGAATCACTACACCTGATGTCAATTAACCTGTGTTTGTGTGTCTTCCCAGTGACCGCACCCTATATAAAGAGAGAGAGAGAGCAGAGGAAGGCAGCTCTCTCTTGAACCAGCCAACTGGTGTGTTCTGTGGGACTGAAATATATTTGTGTCTGGAAAGAACAAATAAATACAATTATGGAACTTTATTCTGGCCTGCCGTCTTTCTGTGCTCCTCCCTCTCCTACGAACTGCTACAGTGGTGCTGAAACCCGGGATGGAGCACAGGAAAAGAACAACCTTATGGAGTCCTCCCCCTTCGCGGACCTGGTCCACACCCTCGCCATGGCCCAGCAGAGCCAGCACCAGGCGCTAATCACCCTCCGGAAGGAGCAAGAGCGCTGGTTTGAGGCCCTGGTGCTGGCGCAGCAGGAAGATCGTCAGGCATTCCGGCACCTCCTTGCGTCGGCGGGTCCACCAGTGCTCCCACCGCGGGCCCATCCCCCCTCACCCTAACCAAGATGGGCCTGCAGGACGACCCCGAGGCATTCATCATGCTCTTCAAGCAAGTCGCGGAGACCTCAGGGTGGCCGATGGAGCAGCGCTTGGCGCGCCTTCTCCCCCTGCTAACGGGAGAGGCGCAGCTGGCCACGCTACAGCTCCCCGCCGACCGCCAGCTGGCCTACGCAGACCTTCGCCGGGCCGTCCTCCAGCGGGTGGGGTGCACCCCCGAACAACAACATCAGCGCTTCCGCGCTCTGCAGCTGGAGGAAGTCGGCCGGCCGTTCACGTTTGGCCAGCAGCTCTGAGACACCTGCTGGCGGTGGATGAGGGCCAACAGTGGCGACGCCGAGGGAATCCTCGATCAGGTGGTGCTGGAGCAGTTCATCGTCCGCCTGCCAGAGGGAACCGCGGAGTGGGTCCAGTGCCACCGCCCGGCGTCGCTGGATCAGGCCATCGAGTTGGCGGAGGACAATTTGGCGGCTGTTCCGACAGCAGGACAGCGGACATCCTCTTCTCTCCTCTCCTCTCTCTCTCTCCCCCTCTCTCCTCCTGTGTCTCGTCCTCGCCCCGTTCCCCCACCCCGGAGGCGGGGGCCAGCCCCCCCAGCCGGCCTGTCGCACCCGTGGTGTCCTCCCGTTTTTCCCTTCTGTGTCTGTCTCTTCCCCCCCCTCAGGTGAGTGAGCCCCAGGGCGCCGGTGCAGAGAGGAAGCCCAGGCCGGTTTGCTGGCGCTGCGGGGAGCCGGGCCACCTCCAACAGCAATGTTCGGCAATGGGAGTGGGCGCAGTGGTTCGGATCCCCGATGCGCCAGGAGCTGCCCTCGATCAGGCCGGAGCGTATCGCATACCAGTGAGTATCCAAGGGGATACATATCAGGCGTTGGTGGATTCCGGTTGTAATCAGACCTCAATTCACCAAAGCCTGGTGCAAGATGAGGCATTGGGGGGAGCACAGGGGGTGAAGGTGTTGTGTGTGCATGGGGATGTTCACAGCTACCCGTTGGTGTCGGTCCACATTTTGTTCCGAGGGGAAAAATTTATAGTAAAGGCGGCAGTTAATCCTCGCCTCACCCACTCGATAATTTTGGGGACTGATTGGCCGGGATTCGGGGAGTTGATGAGTCATCTAGTGAAGAGTGGGTCCTGCCATAGGTCAGCAGGGGGAGGTCCTGGTGTCGCTTTGGCGGGAGCAGCTGTTGCAGAGCCGTCTACGTCATCTCCGCGTCAGAGTGAGGAGCCACAGGCTCCTCCTCCCTCTCTCGGGGAATCCCTTGTGGATTTCCCATTAGAACAGTCATGAGACGAGACTCTGCGGCTTGCGTTTGACCAAGTGAGAGTAATCGATGGTCAAACGCTCCCGCCGAATGCCACCCCGTCCTTCCCCTATTTTTCTATTATGAAAGATAGATTATATCGAGTGACGCAGGACACTCAGATGAAAGAGCAAATCACCCAGCTTTTGATTCCAAAAAGCCGCCGGGAATTGGTATTCCAGGCGGCTCACTTTAATCCCATGGCTGGACACTTAGGGCAGGATAAGACACTAGCCCGAATAATGGCCCGATTCTATTGGCTGGGGATTGGCGGCGATGTCCGTAGGCGGTGTACGGCATGCCGCGAATGCCAGTTAGTAAATCCAGCAGCCATTCCAAAAGCGCCTTTGCGCCCCCTACCATTAATCGAGACCCCGTTCGAAAGAATTGGGATGGATCTCGTCGGGCCATTAGATCGGTCAACACGAGGGTACTGCTTTATATTAGTTCTGGTGGACTATGCAACGTGATACCCAGAAGCGGTGCCTCTTCGCAATATCTCAGCACGCAGTATTGCGGAGGCACTTTTCCGCGTCATCTTCCGAGTTGGAATCCCAAAAGAGATTCTGACTGACAAAGGCACCTCGTTTATGTCACGAACACTGAGCGAACTGTATGGGCTATTACGTATTAAGCCGATCTGCACCAGCGTTTATCACCCACAAACGGACGGTTTAGTTGAACGGTTCAATCGCACCCTCAAGAATATAATTAAAAAATTCATAAGTGAGGACACACGTAACTGGGATAAATGGCTCGAACCCTTGTTATTTGCAAGCCTCCACGGGTTTCTCCCCATTTGAATTGTTATACGGGCATAAGCCATGCGGCATTTTAGATGTGCTGCGAGAAAATTGGGAGGGACCTTCACCAAGTAAAAATGAAATTCAGTATGTTATTGACCTGTGCGCAAAACTCCACATGCTCACACACCTAACCCAGGAGAATTTGCGGCAGGCCCAAGAACAGCAAACCCGCCTGTACGACAGGGGTACGCGCCTTAGGGAGTTTGCACCAGGAGATAAAGTACTCGTACTGTTGCCCACATCGAGCTCCAAATTGATCGCCAAGTGGCAAGGACCCTTTGAGGTCACACGGCGAGTCGGGGAGGTCGACAATGAGGTGAGGCGAACAGACAGGGGTGGGGCGCTACAGATTTACCACCTCAATCTACTCAAACTCTGGAACGAGGAGGTCCCTGTAGCGTTGGTGTCGGTGGTTCCGGAGAAGGCGGAGCTGGGGCCAGAGGTTCAAAAGGGCGCATTGGCATTGCATACCTCTCTGGTCCCCTGTGGAGACCACCTCTCCCCGACCCAACTCGCGGAGGTCGCCCAGTTGCAGACCGAGTTTACGGACGTGTTCTCGCCCCTGCCCGGCCGCACCGACCTCATAGAGCATCACATTGAGACGCCCCCGGGGGTGGTAGTGCGTAGCCGCCCTTACAGGCTGCCCGAACACAAGAAAAAAGTGGTTCGGGAAGAACTCGAGGCCATGCTCGAGATGGGCATCGTTGAGGAGTCCCACAGTGACTGGAGCAGCCCAGTGGTCTTGGTTCCCAAGGCCGATGGGTCGGTCCGGTTCTGTGTGGACTACAGAAAAGTCAATGCGGTGTCTAAATTCGACGCGTACCCAATGCCTCATATTGATGAGTTGCGGTGCGCAAGGGGCACTACAGCACGATAGAAAAGGAGTGCCTTGCGATCAAGTGGGCGGTCCTCACCCTCCGCTACTACCTGCTGGGACACCCTTTCACCCTCTCTTTGGACCACGCGCCCATCCAGTGGCTCCACCGTATGAAGGATGCCAACACGCGGATCACCCGTTGGTATCTGGCACTCCAACCCTTTAATTTCAAGGTGATCCACAGGCCGGGAGCACAGATGGTTGTGGCGGACTTTCTCTCCTGTCGGGGGGGGGAGTCGGCTGCAGGCCGGATGGCTGCCCGGCTTGAGTCGGGCGGTGGGGGTATGTGACAGCGGGGGCGTGGTCAAGCACCGGTCTGTGACAGGAGGGCGGAGTCAGGGAAGGTAAGTGGCAGAATCACTACACCTGATGTCAATTAACCTGTGTTTGTGTGTCTTCCCAGTGACCATGCCCTATATAAAGAGAGAGAGAGCAGAGGAAGGCAGCTCTCTCTTGAACCAGCCAACTGGTGTGTTCTGTGGGACTGAAATATATTTGTGTCTGGAAAGAACAAATAAATACAATTATGGAACTTTATTCTGGCCTGCCGTCTTTCTGTGCTCCTCCCCCTCCTACGAACTGCTACAGTACTCTTACTACAATGCTGTTGAATTCTCCTCAATTCTGATTGTTCAAATTATTTTTATTTATTTTTTTTAAATAACAGCTTCTGTTTATTTAAACACACTTGTTCTGACTGTTTCTATACTAACAGCTTGTTCACAGGGACTAGTACAACAGATGCTCTGCATATTGTTATGATGAAAAGAGACTTTTTTTCTTCAAGGAGATGTTTGTTCAAGATTTAGGAAAGGAGTCTCCAGTGACAGCACTTTGCAGTTTCTAGGTATCATGATAAGCGACATTTTTTTTGTATTACCTTCAAGCGACTGAAAAAAGAGGCTGATAAGGGAATTACTTTTTATAGACCCCTTCGCAGTAAACGTCATTCATACGTAAGCAGAAATTGCGCGTGCAGCCTGGATCCAAAAAAGACTCAGAAATGCCTAGTTGTTGTGTTTTCGGGTGTCAGAATCGTAGCAGTGATGGGGTTAAAATGTTCAGAATTTCAGCAGGATCTCACCCATTCCAAAAAAATCGCCGACATCTATGACTACGAGCCATCAAATGTGTAGACTGGGATGAAAGCACTATCAAAAATGCATGGGTTTGCAGCGCCCACTTCATCACAGGTAAGATCAGGCTATTTATTAAATCTTTCTTTTTTATTCTTTCTAGTCTTCGTTTATTGATGTAGCAAAATACTTTGGTAACGTTTGTCTGATTAGCTGGGTCATAGTTACACAATGTCATGAATATTGTTAGCATGTTAACTTAGCTTTGCATGCAATTTTGTTTGTAGGAGAGGTCTTGCTTGACTCAAGCAGTCCAGATTTTGTGCCATCATTATTTGTGTATGCCGAAAATCACAATTTTAAAGCAAGGATGGAAAGGTAAAATTGTGTGCCCTCACTCTAAATGCCAACTTACGTTGACTGCTCTAACCTAGCACCTGCCCCGTTCAGTTTCATTTCTGGTCTCTGCCTCTCGCTTTTTACACAGCTCTGATTTCTCTTAGCTGCACTCTTTACACTATCATTCCTTTCATGCCATTACCTACTGCAAATTGCTGTTTAGTGTTGGTATTTGCTGTTGTAGCTAAAGCCACATTGCCATCACATCACTGGCATAATTTGATTAAAACAAAATGAATATGAATGTCCCATTGTTAATCAAGTTGTACATGCCCGCACATAACATAATCATATGCGTCTAAAGACTTGTAGGCACGAAGTTTTTCGTGGGTGTACACTGAAGTCTTGTCAATAAGGTACGAGTATATATCTGGCCATTGTATACCAGGGAACTTACTAACATCGTCTGTCCACTCTTTAATTAAATGCGGATCTGGTAGGCGATGTCCACTTGTTAGAGTTAACTTATTTATGTAGCATTCTCGATCTTGTAACGACAATTGTTTGGCATAATCTGACAGCTCATAATGCCGGTCTATGGGCAACACCATTGTTTCTGGGTCCAGGCTGCACGCGCATCCTGGCAATGGTCGGTTTGTTTACAAACATGCGAAGGGGTCTATATCTGCAATAACATAAGAAAAGGAACTAACTTGTTCACATTAAATGTAACTATAAACATTATAACATTATATAAACATTCCTTAATAAATGTTCAACTTTGGGTTGGAAACAGTAACTTTGAATCATGCTGTGACAACCCATAATAGATACTCTGTGTGTGTGTGATCACTGATAAACTCTGGCTCATGTTCAATCTGAAAACACCAGGAATGTGAGTGACACATGCCATAGTATGAGAGAAAGGGGCTGTGTGCAAAGGTGTCTGTGAGAATATTACTCCTTGGCATTAGTGCTGACGTTCTGAGCAGCTGGAACAACAACAAGGTTTACAAAACAGTCTGATTTGACATTTTGATAAGGAAATATAAGTGACAAACTGCCCCTTTAAGGTCTTTAGATTAGAGCAGTTGTTCTCTTTGTTCAGACTGGGAGGTGGAAACAGATCCAAGTGCAGTTTAACTATATTTATTAAAAGGCAAGCAAAACAGATCCAAATCGGCAGGCAGAAACATGTTCATAAAACATACGCAGGTTCGGTGACTGGCAAACAGGATATCAAAGTCAAATGGGACACAGGACATAATACTTTACAAGGAATACAGGAACAAGAGGGTTTAAATGAACAAACTAATCCGGGGAAACTGAAGACAGGTGAGTAAAAACTTGAGTGAACCAATGATATGACAAGGGAGGAGACAAGACAGGAATCAACACACATGGTAATGTAAACAAACAGAAAGTGAATGCAAAACTGCACTTCATGGTACTTGAGCCACTGGATATGTTCAGCATGAGGGGAAATATGTGACCGAAAACCCGCCGCCCCTCCCCCCAAAGGTGCTACTCCCAGAGTGCCTAAGAACACATCTCTGGGTGGACTTGCTCCTAAACATCCAACAAGGTCCTGGGTTCCAAGGCAAGCACAGTCTCAGGCAGAGGAGAAGACAGAGGGCAGGACTGCAGGAAAACGGGGTAGAGAGACGTCCTTGCTGGGGTTGAGTTATGACATTATGTCTATAGTGGAGCTAGCATGCAAAATAATGTCTTCAGCAAAGAGTCAGGTGGCAGAGCATTGATGCCCTTAGAGCAGGTGTGAGGGAATTTTAATGGATGAACATTCCTATTTTCTGTGTTTGTGTGTTGAGCTCAAGTGGCCTAATATACTGAGAAAGATGTTTTTTTCCTATGTTGTAATCGCTTTTCTGTGGCCTTGGTGGTAATGAGCAGGGTGCTTGAGTTCGTCCTAGCTTGCATCTTCTCATGATGTAACCACCTTTTCCTGACCTCGGTGGTGATAAGCAGGGTGCCTGAGTTCTCATAACTACGCATCTGCCTGCACGCCAGGTGCACACTTTAACAAAGCTTCATAGAAAATCTTGAGCCAATCATGTGAAGATGTAAGCAGTAAGCGAATACCTTTAGAGTATAATAGATAGCACACACTAGAACACAACTCAGAGAGCGCGCGTATACTCTCACATCACTAGAGGTGATGTTCTGCTTTAATTTTCTTTCTTTCCTATCTTTTATGATTTACTATAATAAATAAACTGAAAAGACGACTGCTAGCATTCTGAAGTGTTTATTAGAAATTTCCATTACAATTTGGCGTCCCTGGGTGGGCATGTGTTAACCTTTTTAGTAGATTCTGGAGCAGCACACTCAGTGATACAACATGGGGTACTTCCAGTAGACCCACCGCTCAGCTCAAATTCTATTCAGACAGTGGGCATCTCAGGACGACCTGTAACCGAAACTTTCTCAGTCAACCTCCCGTGTGAAAGCGAGGGAGGAATAGTTACGTCCCACTCATTTCTCATCTCACATACACATCCAGTAAATTTGTTAGCATATGATTTAATGTGCAAATTAGGAGTAAATCTCATGTCCACTCCAGATGGGCTAACTATTGAAGTAAGTGAAATGTGCGGTGTGCAGTATGGGTTTGGAAGCCCCCTGTATGTGTATGTCTGGCGGCTCTGCTAAGATCAACTCTCACAAACTCCAAAACACCTTGTACAGCTTGCACGCTTGAACACCTCATCAGTTGACACAGATTATATGAAAGAGGAAGATTTACATTGCACAGCACATGTTCACCAAGGGCAAGATGTAGATTTTGAAAAGGCTTGGTTTGCAGACCCCCACACACGTGAAAGATTGACCCCCAAAACTACATATTGGTCTAAACATTACTGTGCTGTGCAGGTCCATTTTATTCGTTGTCCAAACAGCTGCATCAATGCTCATCGACACAGCCTCATGACAGAGGACTCTGAGGTTGACTTCTGCCAACATGATTTCTTTGACATCATTAATTCTATACCCCATGTCTCATTAGCAAAACCGCGAGCCGCCCATTGGAAAGATGTGGGGAAGTGGGTCAAGAAGTGTGCAGCCAATGACAATGTTAGGGTCCCTAACAGAGGACCCTAGTGTGTTGTTTTGTCAAAGGCTTGGGGTCTACAAGCAAAGTCAGGCTATGTGTGTGCATGTTAAGCGCAGCATAATATTAGCCACTGATGACCAGGGTCCTGGGGACCCTGGCCATAGTGGCCTGTTTGTCTCTGTTTCCACAGGCATAACTCCAGCAGAGGTGCACCCCAAATTGGCGGGAGTTCCAAATTCCGTTTGGGCAAAGGGTAAACATCATGTGGGCCTAATAAAGAATGCTGAACCAGTGGTGATCACCCCCAAATCAGATTTCAGGCCTAGACAGACCCAGTATCCACTCAGACCAGAAGCAATAGCAGGTATAAAACCGGTCTTTGATTCGTTGCTGAAGGCAGGTGTAATTGTCCCTTGCCCGGACTCTCCAGTGCGCACTCCTATTTTTTCCAGTTAAGAAGGCAAGAAAAACATCCCAGCTCGATGAGTGGAGGTTTGTCCAGGATCTGCAAGCAGTCAATGCTGCGGTTGTTCCGCGTGCACCTGACGTCCCTAACCCATACACCATTTTGGGCCAGGTGCCCGCTGACAGTAAGTGGTTTTCAGTGGTGGATCTAGCAAATGCGTTCTTTTCTATTCCTATACATAAAGACAGCCAGTATTGGTTTGCCTTTATGTATGATGGTCGTCCATACACTTTCACTTGTTTGTGCCAGGGTTACTGTGAGTCCCCAACCATATACAACCAGTGCCTCAGAGACAGCCTCCCTTCATTAACTTTGTCACCAAGATCAGCTTTGCTGCAATATGTTGACGATTTAATGATTTGTGCCCCAACTAAAGCTCAATGTGAGGATGACACCGTAACGCTACTGCGACACCTCAGTAAGGAAGGTCATAAGGCTAGCCTCACAAAATTACAGTTTGCAAAACAGAAGGTGCATTTCTTGGGGCATGATATCACAGGGGAGGGAAAAACACTGTCTGCAGACAGAGTCTCAGCTATTCAGAAAATTCCCAAGCTGATCACTGTGAAACAAGTTTTGTCATTTTTGGGTATGTGTTCCTATTGCAGAGCATTCATTCCGAATTATTCCATCCTGGAAAGTCCAGTGAGAGAGCTCGTGCATGGTTCGTCCCTCACCACTTCGTCACCTGTCGTATGGACACCAGAAGCTGAAGAAGCATTCCTGGCCCTAAAAGGCTCCCTGCAGACCACACCCACGCTGGGACTGCCTGACCCCAATAAACCATTTGTTCAAACTGTAGATGAAAAGAAGGGTTTCATGACCTCTGTTCTTTTGCAGAAACACGGGGATAGATTGAAACCTGTAGCTTCTCCAGCAGGCTGGATCCAGTGGCGGCTGGACTTCCTGTTTGCCTGCGTGCAGTTGCTGCAGCTGAAAAGGCGGTAACTGCCTCCAGAAATATTGTGGGGTATTCTAACCTCACCCTTTTGGTCCCACATGCTGTCTCCCTGCTTCTCTTGGTGAAAAAGACGTCACATTTGTCAGCACAGAGATGGCTGAAGTATAACACAGTCATACTTGATATGCCTAACATCACTGTGAAACATTGTACTGTTCTGAATCCTGCCTCTCTTCTCCCTACAGAGGACGATGGAGAGCCACATGACTGTGTTGCTCTCACTAATGATTTTTGTTCCCCCAGGCAGATTTAAAGAGCAACCCTTTGGAAAATCCAGACATGATCCTCTATGTGGATGGTTCAGCCTCCAGAGACCCAGAGATGGGAAAGAACAAAGTAGGTTTTGCCGTAGTCTCAGATCACGAGGTCCTCAAGGCGTCATGTCTGCCCTCAAACCTGTCGGCGCAGGCTGCAGAGCTCTGTGCCCTCTTTGAGGCATGCAAATTGGCGGCAGGGCAATCTGTCAATATTTTTATGGACAGTAGGTATGCATTTGGCGTTGTGCACGATTTTGGCACCATTTGGAAACATAGAAATTTTCTCACTAGCACAGGATCTCCCATTGCACATCATAAACTGGTCTCTGAGTTGTTGGATACTGTTTTACTCCCTAGAGCCATTGCTGTGTGTAAGTGTGCTGCCCATACTAACAATACTGATCTTGTGTCTCAAGGGAATGCCAGGGCGGACGCGGCAGCTAAATGTGCAGCCTCAGCTTCCAGTTCACTCTCTAACCTTGCCTTTCCTCAGGTTTCTACCCCTTGTTTACAGCTAGCGGACCTTCAGAGCACTGCCACCCAGGACGAGAGATGAGTCTGGAAACAGGCAGGCTGTATCCTTGCAAACTCTGTCTGGGTTTGTCCCTCGGGCCGTCCCTGTCTACCAAAATACATGTTCCCTTTCTATGCAAAATTGACACATGGGCTCACCCATGTGTCAAAAGGGGGGATGGTAGCAGAAGTAACAAAGAGATGGTTCACAAAGGGGTTTTCAAATTATGCTGCGAAATTTTGAAAGCAATGCTTGATATGTGCACAACATAATGCAGGTCAAGGTATCAGACTAACTCAAGCAGCACACCCAATACCAGACAAACCATTTGATCACCTCCAAATGGACTTTATTGAACTGACACTTAGTGAAGGGAAAAGGTATTGCCTGGTAATAGTTGACATGTTTTCAAAATGGGTTGAGGTATTCCCCACAGCTAAACAAGACTCAGAGGCAGTAGTCAAAGCACTCCTGAGAGATGTAATTCCTAGGTGGGGTATACCTAGCAAAATCTCAAGTGACAACGGAACGCCCTTTGTTAATGCAGCCCTAAAGAAAATAGGAGCATTCCTAGAGATAGACCTGAAACAACATTGTGCCTACCATCCTGCCAGTGCGGGAGCAGTGGAGAGGGAAAATAACTAAACAAAGCTTGTGCAGAAACAGGGCTAGGATGGACAAAGGTCCTCCCTGTAGTACTCACACAAATGAGGATGCAAACTAGGCCTAAACATGGGTTAAGCCCATTTGAAATTCTGTTTGGATGAGTACCCAACACGGGGATAGGGCCAGCTCAAGGAACACTGCCGGACACCACACTGTGTGATGATGCAATGTTGAATTACTGTGCAACGTTGTCCTCTGCTTTGAAATCTATCCACAAACAGGTAAAAGAAGCACTTCCCAAATCCGCTGAGGGACCTCTGCACAATCTACAACCAGGGGACTGGATCGTGGTGAAGGACTTCCAACGAACCAAGTGGAACAAGCCACGGTGGAATGGCCCATTCCAGGTCCTGCTCACGACCCCAACGGCAGTGAAGGTCACAGGCAGAGTGACGTGGATCCACGCTAGCCACTGCAGGAGGGTTCCTGAACCGGCTGAGGAGGAGGGAAAAGAAGGCCTAAGCAACCCAGATGCTGATTAAAGCTCGAGGAGAAAGAAGTGTTAATTGAGTACATCTGAGAACAGAATCCCAACCATAAGGTGGGACAAGTGGTAACCCGAGACTCAGGAGGAGAGGTAAGTGATTATCATTTAGAAGGTGCTCTACATGACCGCTTTCCTGCCTTAATCTAAACCACATGGCGAGCAAGTTCCACGGGACTCAGCGTGACAGCACAGTTACGCTGTTGCACCCTCAATAGAGAAGAGTATTTTAGTATCTAGTCAGTAAAACTGGTTTCAGAAGTCCTGAGTTTCTCCAAGCTCCGGTGAGGTGGGACAAGGGCTGATAGGGCATGCCCGCCCTCTGAGCACCAATACACGTCAAGAAGGGCAAGGGTTAACTCGGAGACCTAGTTAACATAAAATGAAGGGGGTAAATCATTATAAACTAGGTCCAGTCATGGGCCTGAGCATCTTGATCCTACTGGGGCTCACAGGAGGATTCGTGTGGTGGTCGATACAGGGAACCCAGACTGACACAGAATCGAGACGAGGGAGACATCCAGCTCATAATTTGTATTGGCAGTATGCTAATTTTACAGCTAAACAAGCTAACAGGTCAAATTGTCTAGTTTGCTCAACTCTGCCACATACCGTTACACAACCATTCCTGTTTGAGATCACCAACACAATGGATGAAGACACTGCGCAAGCATGGCAAGCTGTGATGGAAGCTGTCTGTAATGATGTAGAAAAAGACTGTAGTGTCACGTATCAAGGTGGGGGAGATGACCCGAGGGTAGAAATTAGTGTAAATGAACCAGGAAAGGGGATAAATTATACCTTATGCGCAGGGCGAAAGGGCGATCCGAACTCAAACCTCGTAGGGAAGGTCAAGGAAACTAGGTGTTCAACCGTTTGCACTATGCAGGGTTCAGTCCCAAATCCAAATGTGACCTGCACGGGACAAAGTGGCACTCTGTACAAGCAAGGCGATAATGGGAGGTGACTTAGGACCAGGAGGGAATCTAACTCAGTTAGCTGGTCCAACCTTCTATTACCCAGGCTGGCAATGGAAGTGTGGTCACTATGTGTGTAACTTTCTTCCGGTAGATTGGAAAGGCACATGTGCCCTGATCCAATTAGATGCCCACCTAATAATAGCAACCCCTGAGACGAGTGGCAGACGGTGCAGAAGTGTCAACGATGAGTTTCCTCCTCCAGAACATCAGCTGCAACCCAAGGTGAAGAAATTCTTCCAGGCACTGTTTCCACAGTACAGGATAACACAACTCTGGAATGAACTTGAGGTGGTGCATTATAGGCTGGCGCAGTTTGTGAATTCAACCATAGAGGCCATGGAGGGCGTGAGAACTGAATTGACTGCACTCAGATTAATGACGACACAGAATTGCATGGCCCTCGACATCCTTTTGGCAAAGGAAAGTGGAGTGTGTGTCATGATAGGAGAACACTGTCATACGTACATTCCTGAAAATGACGGGAATCATGGTAACATCACTGAGGCACTGAACAAGATGCGCAAGGTTGCTGAACAATTACGAGCAGATGAACATGGAGGAGACAAAGACAGCTGGTGGTGTTGGTTTAGTGGATGGAAGACTCTAATTCTATCCACCATACCGGTCCTGGGCTTAGTGATTGTGATGTTATGTTTGCTCCCTGTTCTCTGTCAATGTTGTATGTCTGTGTTTCAGAGGCAGCTGACAAATATCGGTTACCAGATGGTGAAAATAGACTCTGATGACTTGTCTGACTGGCCTCCAAACTCACATGAAGACTATAACCCACCGTTCGATGACATCAGCACAGTTGACATGAAATTAGTCCTGACTTAAAACACTTTCAATATGATTGTTTCCTGTTCTGTTATTCCTGATCTATGTATATGGCTTGCTAGCATTCATTTAAGATGTCTATGTCTTATAAAAACAGCCTTAGCATTATCCCTGTACACTCAATGATGTGTTAAGTCAAATCTCTCTGAGAACTCTTATCACTGAAACTGTGTACAGTTCTTTTCTTTCCTTTTAGCAATTTTCATCCTATAGGATAAAAAGGGGGGAATGTGAGGGAATTTTAATGGATGAACATTCCTATTTTCTGTGTTTCTGTGTGTTGAGCTCAAGTGGCCTAATATACTGAGAAAGATGTTTTTTTCCTATGTTGTAATCGCTTTTCTGTGGCCTTGGTGGTAATGAGCAGGGTGCTTGAGTTCGTCCTAGCTTGCATCTTCTCATGATGTAACCACCTTTTCCTGACCTCGGTGGTGATAAGCAGGGTGCCTGAGTTCTCATAACTACGCATCCGCCTGCACGCCAGGTGCACGCTTTAACAAAGCTTCATAGAAAATCTTGAGCCAATCACGTGAAGATGCAAGCAGTAAGCGAATACCTTTAGAGTATAATAGATAGCAGCCACTAGAACACAACTCAGAGAGCGCGCGCGTACTCTCACATCACTAGAGGTGATGTTCTGCTTTAATTTTCTTTCTTTCCTATCCTTTATTCCTTGTATGATTTACTATAATAAATAAACTGAAAAGACGACTGCTAGCGTTCTGAAGTGTTTATTAGAAATTTCCATTACACAGGTTTGCAGAACAGTGTTCTAAGCAGAGAATATTTTATTGGCCTCTGGCATGAACATTTCAGTAGGGGTCACCCCGTTGGATTTGGACATGGGTGTGGTGCTGGAGACTGGGTTGTAAGTCTCTGGCATGGACCTGGGCATGGTGCTGGAGACTGCCTTTTCAGTCACTGGCATAGGTATGATGCTAGAGACCACCTTGCCGGTCTCTGACATGGGCATGATGCCAGAGGTCATCATGGTGACCTCAGGCAGGAGCATGGCATCAGATGTCACCTAGTTGACCTCAGGCAGGATCATGGTTTCGGATATCACCTCACTGACCTTAGGCAGGAGCATGGCATGGGATGTTGCCTCACAGACCTTAGGCAGGAGCATGGCATTTGAATGTTGCCTTGGTGACCTCTGGCATTAGCTCTGTGATGGAGGTTGCTCTTTTGACCTCTGGCATGAGCTCTGTGATGGAGGCCGCCCTATCAGCCTCTGCCGTGAGCTCTGGGATGGAGGTTGCCCTGTCAGCCTCTGGAGGAAGCTTTTCATTGAAGGCTGTCAGCTTCAGGTGAGTCCATGCAGGCTTCAGCCCCTCCAAAATTTTTCTGGGTTTTTTTCCTTCTGGAGGGCTTGGAGCAGCAAATTTAACATCTCACTGAACCTTGTGGAGTCTCTGAGGCATGGGTGTTTGATGTTGGTGAGGTAGTTGGCCCACAGATGTGCTGGCTCAATGAGCCAGTGTATCATAGACCTCACCCATACACTCTTGTGAGGCTTGGGCTCCACCAGGCTCACATGAAAACATTGGCACTGGGGTAGGAACCCATTTGGTGGGTATTTAACACCATCACAGGGAGCCAAAACCAGCCATTTACCAGTGGTGGAGGAAATGCATCAGCATGGTGATCCTGTTGTATGGCTGTTTCATGTGTGCTGCTGCATCTATTTTATCAGTTGAAGTATTCTGTTAGGATTAGAATGTGGAGACAGATGCAAGTCTCATCTCATCTCATTATCTCTAGCCACTTTATCCTGTTCGACAGGGTCGCAGGCAAGCTGGAGCCTATCCCAGCTGACTGCAGGCGAAAGGTGGGGTACACCCTGGACAAGTCACCAGGTCATCACAGGGCTGACACATAGACAACCATTCACACTCACGGTCAATTTAGAGTCACCAGTTAACCTAACATGCATATCTTTGGACTGTGGGGGAAACCGGAGCACCCAGAGGAAACCCACGTGGACACGGGGAGAACATGCAAACTCCGCATGGAAAGGCCCTCGTCGGCCACGGGGCTCGAACCCGGACATTCTTGCTGTGAGGCGACAGCGCTAACCACTACACCACCGTGCCGCACAGATGCAAGTATATTTTGAAAATTCTTTCTTTCTTTCTTTCTTTCTTTCTTTCTTTCTTTCTTTCTTTCTTTCTTTCTTTCTTTCTTTCTTTCTTTCTAATTCAATCAGAGATCAGATGCTGATCCTGAATGTTGGAGACACTAACTGTTCCCAGGTGCCTGCACTCATTGTTTAGTGTCATTTGGATTGATAGAAGCATGAGAAATGCTGTCCTTTCCACCCCAAGAGCAGGACAAAATGTTTTCCTGGCTTCCTGACTATGGACTCGAGTGAAATTTGAAACTCATGGTAGCATGTGACAGTTTAACATAATTACCCAAACAACCCTATAACAACAGATTTGTATGAAAATACGCTACTCATACTTCACACTTCATTACTCATCATTTGGCTTGTACATAGTACAGATAATTTATGTGTTAATTTAATGGCTAATTGCACTAAGCTGCCATGTGCTAGAACAAATGTCAGGTTTCACATGCTGGTCATTTTGGTTGAGTTTAATTTGTTTAAATTCAGCCATTTTCTGACATCTGGAGATCTGATGATGTAAAAGCCATGTTTACACTGATGATGAAAAAAGTCACACAGAAACTGACAGCAGGCTTTTGTTGGTCAGGAGCAACATTCTTTCACATGTAAATAAATGGTAAGGTAAAAAAAATATTAAATATCAAGTTTTATTAATATAATCATTAATATATAATGTATAAATGCACTTTATACTGTTATATAATGTGTAATCTCCTGAAATTCTTTGTTGATCTTGACATTATATTGCTGCTGTTGGTGTAAATACCATTTACTGTTTCCATAACATCTGTGCAGACGTCTTGAGTTATACATACAGGTGTGTGTGTGTGTGTGTGTGTGTGTGTGTGTGTGTGTGTGTGTGTGTGTCCTCCAAAAAACTGTAACTAATATCTTCTCTCCAAAATTCAAACTTTGATATGCTATAATGAAATGCTAATTTCTTTCTTTCTTTCTTTCTTTCTTTCTTTCTTTCTTTCTTTCTTTCTTTCTTTCTTTCTGTTTGATTTTTATTCTTGTCAGAAGAAGTAGTAGAAGAAGAAGGAGGAATACAGCAGCCACAATATTCAATATTCGAAGTGTATAACAAATGTGTATGTAGTCTCTTGTATATTAAATTATGCTAAACCAAGTTGACTGAAAAGTGAAGATTTACATGAGACTGTCTTTACTTCCATTTCTTTATATTTACAGTTTCATTGAGCTTAATTATATTTATTACGTATTATTGAATATTCACATATTTCATACTGTCTTTTCTTGTATTTTATGTATGTGAATGGATTTTTAACAAATTTACCACAAAGGAAAACAACTGGAAAAAGTTAAATGAATGATCACAATGATAAGCTAAAGTGATTACAATTAAAATTCCAGTTGTAAAGATGGAAAAATTATATAACTCCCTTTTTCATACAAATAAGATGAAAAATAAATGACACAAATCACTTACCAACTGCAAGGAGATGCGAAGAATGTCTGCACCAATAGTGAAAAAGCTCTCAGGGCCTTGTAAAGCACATATACCTGCAACACTGACAGACACTGTGCATAGACACACCCCCACCCCCACACCCAGAGCACTGTTCCTACCTTCATCCATAATATTGATGTACTAAACAGCCAAACTTGGTAACTTCACTGATCGGACAAAATGTGTGTGTGTGTGTCTACTTTTCATCTTATGACATGTATACAGTCTGTTTAAACTAAACACACTCTCCAGCTACATAAAGTTTCACTCACCTTCAACATCTTCCACAATGCTGAGCCTGTAATACAAGAATCAGGTGCCATGATATGTCTTTCACAATGGTCACCATGTCAGATTAGGCAATCATAATCATAGCGCCCTAAATTCTTGCCATGTCTTGGTTGGGAGACTGGAAACACTACAAGTTTGACCCCCCACCAATCATTGTTCACGTCCTTGCATGTCGTCTGGGAGGAGGGTCAAGAAATCATCAGTCATGGCAATCAAAGAAGACGTTGTAGCAGCTGTCAAACAAAATATAAGAAAATATAAAAAATTCTAACATGCTAGACTTTTTATTGGAGTGTCGTGGTGCATCCCAGACCCAATATCACTGTTTTTGATAATGTCATGCTACATGGCCCAGTCATCATTCCCAACTTTCATATTATTCCTTGATGCTGGAAATTTGTCAGCCACAACAAAATCATGTCAAAATCGGGCTGAATTCATGTAATCTGATCATACCTAAAAATACAGGTTTGCTTTTTTCTTTCTCATTTTTTTCTGTCATTTCCCCCTGACTCATCCCACTCTGACCCGTACTGCTGCACACCTTAAGACCTGTTTGCAGGAAGAATGGGACAAAATAACACCTGAAACACTTCATCACTTAGTGTCTTCAGTCCATAAACATCTATCTTTTAAGTGTTGTGAGAAGGAATGGCAACATTATAAAGTTGTAAATGCTTTACTGTCCCAACTTTTTTGAAATGTATTTCAAGAATCAAAATTGGAATGTTTATTTTGAAAACAAACAAACAAAAAAATTCATGAGGTAAAACATCAAATAATGTGGTGTTGTATGGTTTTGAGTGCAATACAGGTCAAAGATTATTTACAAATCATTGTTTTCAGTTTTAATTTCAATTTCAACATACCATCCAAACTTTTTCTGATTTGGGGTTGTATTCATTGTTACTTTTCCATGTTGTGGAATATCCGTGAAAGAAATTCCTGTTCTAGCTTACATAATAGCAGCTATAAACAGTCATTCCCTCACCAGCCTTTCTTTTCTCTCTCTTGAAGTTAATAAGACAAAAAATATAACATGCCATATTACTGAGAAACCTCAAAGTGTAAACTCCTCTGTCCTGAACATGTCAGCTTTACCTCTGACTGTTACAAAGTGCTGACACTGGAGACTCCTTCCATAGATATTACATAAGTGTTAAATAATCAGTGTTCAGAAATTCTGATTTTTAAATTAAAGTTTTCTGGTGTTTACTTTTCCTCATTCAGGGCGGCACGGTGGTGCAGTGGTTAGCACTGTCACCTCACAGCAAGAAGGTTCCAGGTTTGAACCTCATGACCAATGTTCTCCCCATGTCTGTGTGGGTTTCTTCCAGGTGCTACAGTTTCCCCCCCACAGTTCAAAGCCATGTAGATTATGTAAAAGATCCAGCAACTGGGGTTGCACAAGCCAGTGCATACTTAGTGCTGGTCCCAAGTCCGGATAAATTGGGCAGGGTTGCGTCAGGAAAGGCATCTGATGTAAAACCTATGCCAAATTAAATATGCAGAACAGATCTCTGGCAACCCTTAATGGGAGCAGCTGGAAGAAGAAGACATTTCCTCATTCAGTGACTTTTTATGACTTTTTATGCTTCCTTGGCCCCCACTGTAACCTCAGCTATGTAATAGGCAAGAGGCCGAGGGCTATGGAAGCGGAGATTGGAGCCGCTCTATGTGCTAAGTGCCTGGTTAGTACTGGGACAGGAAACTTCCTGGGAAGATCAGGTCCTGGCACGGGAGATACTTTTACTTTAACTTTTGCTTCCTTAACCTTTACGCTTTCTCTCCATTGTCATTTATTCTGCAACATGGGAAATAGATTGTCATAACAGAAACTTGTCTCATCTCATTATCTCTAGCCGCTTTATCCTTCTACAGGGTCGCAGGCAAGCTGGAGCCTATCCCAGCTGACTACGGGCGAAAGGTGGGGTACACCCTGGACAAGTCGCCAGGTCATCACAGGGCTGACACACAGACAACCATTCACACTCTCATTCACACCTACGGTCAATTTAGAGTCACCAGTTAACCTAACCTGCATGTCTTTGGACTGTGGGGGAAACCAGAGCACCTGGAGGAAACCCACGCGGACACGGGGAGAACATGCAAACTCCACACAGAAAGGCCCTCGCCGGCCCCGGGGCTCGAACCCAGGACCTTCTTGCTGTGAGGCAACAGCGCTAACCACTACACCACCATGCCGCCCACAGAAATTTGTAAATTTGTAGTATTTTTTATATCCAGGTTTGACTTTTCATCCTTTCTGCTGAAGAACACTATGGACATGCCGCATTTACTGTAAACCACAAACTTAACCTGATTAATTACCCTGAGTGTGATGAAGGCCCTGCAGGTTTCCTTCATGCTTCAAAAGACGACATTGTATTTATAGCGTTACAGTCTTGAGTTAGACATGAGTTTGGATTCTGTTCTTGTTTGTCCTGATTGTACGTATGTGTCTACTGTTCCTTGCAAAATATTTCATCCTCTTGAACCTTTCCATGTTTTATATTGCTACAACCTGGAAATGAAATGGAATTTTAAAAAATCTACACAGTATTTGTAACATTTGAAGACTCAGAATAATACTTGTTAAAACCATCTTTGGCTTCAATTATAGCTTTAAGTATTCTGGGATATGCATCTGGATCCTGACATTTCTTTGCCCATTTTTCTTGTTAAAATTGCTCTATCGACAATTACTGAACAGCAAATTTCAAGTCCTGCCTCAGTTTCTCAATCAGATTGAGTACTGGACCACTGTAACACATTCAGGTCCTTGGTTTTGTCCTGTTGGAAGGTGAACCTCTGCATCAGTCTCAAGTCTCTTGGAGACTAGAATGAGGTCTAGGCTTTCATCTAGGATTACCTTGTATATGATGCAATCTATGTTACCTTCAACCCTGACCAGTTTCCCAGTTTGTGCTAATGAAAAGCATGATGCTACCACCACCAGGCTTCATAATAGGGATTATGTTCTCAGGGTGATGAACAGAGTGTTGGGTCTTGGCTAAATGCTAAGCATTAAAGGTTCAATTTTAGTCTCATCAGACCAGAGTACCTTTTTCCATGTTTTCTGAGTCTCCAACATGCCCCCTCCCCTTTTTTGTCAATAACTGCTTTCTTCTTGCCACTCTTCCATAAACAACAACTTTGTAGAGTGCCCAGGGTGCATGTGTCCAGTGAACAGCTTCTCCCATTTGACCTGTGCCTCTCTCCAGCTCCTGTAGCATTACCCTTGGCCTGTTGGTTCCTCGTCTGGCTAACACCCTCTTTATCCAGTCACTGACATAAAATCCCAATCAAGTAAGTTTCTGTTCCAGGTTGTACCATTACAAAACCACCACAAAAAGACCAGACACTGATAACATTGCTGATATTAAATATCAGTCTCAAAGATCATGATTCAAATCATCTTTCCTTTTCTCCAGCTCATGATTTATCAGTCACCAAAACTGGTTATAATTCACATTTCCTCTCCAGTTCTCTCAGGTTAATCTCCTCAGCTATCTTGGGGTTTGTTACATTATTATTTTTTTGGACCCATACAGAAAAGACCCACAAACATCACGTGAAATTTACACCTGTGGTTTTTAGATACATTTATTTTCACATGTACTTTTTTCATAGGTGATTGTCCCACACAAGATTCATAATTATTTACATGATTTCCCCCCCGCAGGATTAAAGACAATTAACTGATTTTCATGTGTATTTTTTTACAAGATTCATCAATTTCAATGTGATTGTTTTATGACACACATGATTCCAGACAGTTCATTTTTCTTCACATGTAATATTTCACATGATTCATTTATTTCCACATGTGATTTTCTTTTCACGTCATCCCCAACCCTGAGATGATTAATTCATTTTCATTTGTATATTTTAGACATAATCATTACTATTTACATAATCATATGTGAAATGTATGTGAAAGCTGAAGTGAAACACTGAACTTTAGGCACAAAGTGTTGGTGATTTCAGAACGGTGATGAAATTCGTTGTCCTTCATCCTAACATTAACATTTTCTTGTCCGTCCATCCATTCAACCATCCATTTTCTATGCCACTTATCCATTGCAAGTCATGGGGGAAGCTGGAGCCAATCCCAGCTGACTTTGTGTAGGAGGCAGGGTTCACCCTGGGCTCTATCACAGGACTACACAGACAAACAACCATCACATTCACGGGTATCCAATTCACCAAATCCACATCTTTGGACTGTTGAAGGAAACCGGAGCACCCAGAGAAAACCCACACAGGCACAAGGAGAATATTTAAACTCCATACAGTCAGCTGACAGGTTTGAACCCAGAACCTTCCTGCGGTGAGACAACAGTGATAACAACTGTACCACTGTGCCACCTCCATTTTCATGTCTTAGAAAAAATAACTTAATTTTCAGTTTTAGTGAAAAGAATGACGTTATTTTGCAGCTTATGTTTAATATTCGTATGAAGAGAGCACTGGCATGCGCTTTGGGTCCAAATGGGAAAAAAATGTGTAACATATGAACAAAAAGGTTTTGGGGTATTTGTGATGAGTGCGTGATGGCCACTAGGTGGCAGAAGATGCACGCTGATTGGCTCACTTCTCCTAATGATGGCCAGGTAAGGTGCATTCAGGTGAGGTGAGATGATAGCTTGCTCCAGTATTTATTGCACTCGTGGGTGTTTGTCTATACTGACGTGTCACAATGTGTGTCTCAAGCCTCACTGTTTTTGCTGTCGTCTCACGCTGGAAGTTTAAACCCACACATGTGCATGTGTTTTTTGGTCTTTTTTGTGGGTTGTAGCTACATGAACAGCTTTACAAACACACTCTCTTGTATTGTAGCAATTGCACAAACATGGGTGGGAAGCAGATGTCCTCACACCACCTGTAAAACCAGAACCAGGTGCGAGTGCATGTGATGTCTGTGGAAACCATGGCGTGACTTTGATTTAACTCTTCTTACAAAGAAAGGGGCCTTTTTATTTGTTCCAGTTAGTTCAAAATGCAGCAGCAAGAGTCCTTACTAGAACTATGACCACATCACGCCTGTCTTATCCACACTGCATTGGCTCCCAATCAAATTTCGTATTGATTATAAAATACTACTATTGACCTTTAAAGCACTAAATGGTCTCGCACCACAGTACCTGAGTGAACTTCTGCTCCTCTATGACCCGCCATGCCTACTTAGATCAAAAGGTGCAGGCTATCTGCTGGTACCTCGTATATTGAAGGCTACATCAGGGGGCAGAGCCTTTTCTTACAAAGCCCCACAGTTATGGAACAGCCTTCCAAGTAATGTTCGGGAATCAGACACAGTCTCAGCATTTAAGTCTAGGCTGAAAACATATCTGTTTAGTCAAGCCTTTTGTTAATGGTGTTTATGAGGTAAAGGAGTAGATCTGGAGGGTCCTCAGACATAGAGTGTTTTGGTAAACTGGGATGTATGGATGCTGTCAGTCCCCACTTGCTTGCTCACTCGAGTTTGTTGACAGTGTAGTGGCTGGCTGCTTTATGTCCCGGGGCTCCCTCATGCCTGTGTTACCTTCTGGCTCTCTCCTTTTAGTTATGCTGTGATAGTTAGTTGCCGGAGTCCCTGCTTGTACTTGGTGCAATATGTATACTGCTCCTACTTATTCAGGTGACATTGGGCATACCTAACAACCTCCCAGATAGCAAGCTGACATTGAAACGATGTAGAATCAACATTGCATTGTTGACGTTAAACCATTGAATCAACGTCAGATTTCGATGTTGATTTAACATCAGTTTGCACCCTCCGCTAACATTGAAACGATGTTGATTTATTAACATCGTAACACACGTAACTTCAATTGTATTTCAATTCGCGTCGATATTGAAACAACATTGAAATTTTGACATAACTAAAAATCAATGCGCTTTCAATGTTATTTCAATTGATAGCCTACCAGAAATATCTGGCTCATATATCCTGCTTTATCTACAGCCAGGATCTCCATTTTAATTGCCTAAAATAGTAAATATGAAACACATGCCTTTTTTTTAAGAAAACAAGATTTTTATTTTAAGTTCATTTAATTTTCATGTCTTTCGGTGCGAGCGACACCTCCAGTTCTGTCTGGCGCATATCGTAGCCATTTCTGCACAGCCTGGGTGAAGACCAGATCATTCATGCCAGGCTGTTGAGTGAGGGCATCTGAAACACACACAAAACATAGTTTTCAGTTACACATTGTACTACTGCTGCTAATAATAGGCTGCTACCAAAAAAAAAATAGGCTATATATTTTGTGGAATACTATTATTTAAATGTCATCTATCCTCATAAAGGTCAAACACGCTCAGGGAGGGGGAAAAGATAACAAAAAGTAGGCAAGTAAAACTCGAGGAGAAAAATGAATAACTAGCAAGCAAGCCTCAACTCATCTTCCCGTCGCCTTTCTGTCTCGCTCTCTGATTGGTGGAGAATATGTGAACGTTTGCGCTGATTGAATGATCAGTTAATTCTGCCCAGAGATTTAGGTCAGACACACTCTGGGGTCGCAAGGTGAAGGCTCAGCAGTCACCATTGATGCCACATATACATTTCAAAATTTCTTTGAAGAGAATTTACATCTGGGAACATCAAATGGTAAGCACACCTTTATTATATAGGCTATATGATACTGTCTTGTACCAGTTTAACGTCGCTTTTTTAGCCTCACGCCTATCTTAAGACCAAGGTAAGCAGAACGCTAGGCCCAGCTGCAGCAGAGGGGTCATCAGGTGACATTTTCTGGTTATGTGAACTTTCGGGGAACCTAAATTATTTTCGGTGTGGGAACTGTCCAAGTTACCAAGTTACCTAACAAAACCTTACTTTTAACGTTAGTTTCGATGTTCGCTTGCATAAGAAAAATATAGAGGGAATCGACCGGGTCGTCTACATTGTATTCAGGCACTACTGCCACACCACAGTTAGCTTAGCCTACCTATACGAAAGTGTAACAAATCAACTGGCCTGTTGTATGCATATAGACCTAACTGGATAGACTATCTCTGGTTATTCTGCGGACAAATTTTGTTTATTTAGAGATTTTTTTGTAGACCAAGTTAGTGTCACGTTCCGGGTGTTCCATGTTGGATGGTGAACATGTCAACTTGTGTCATTTGCCTAATTTCACGGAATGTTTATAAGGCTCTGGAGGTCTAAGTGTAGGCTATTTATCTTATGTTAACCTGATGATTATGTGCGGTTAGCTGCTACCATTTGTAGGCTTTCGGCAATAGGTGGCGTGACGCGATGTGTGCCAGTCTTTTATGTAAGTTAATTGATTTCTTAGCTGTGGTCGTGGTTCGAACACCAGTTAAATTTTTAATCTCTATTGCCATTGCTTTTTAACATTGCATGTTTTAAGTTAATGTGGATAATGCCGCATCGAGGGCCGTGTAGGTATCAGACAAGAACTTTTGTTGGTTTTGGAATTATCTTTAGGGTCATTCCATGTCAATTCAACCAGGGCCCACGCACTTAGGTCTCAAAAAAATTTGAAAAAAAAATGTGTACCTATGGTACCCTGGAGACACTCTGTACATTTTTGTTTTGTTAAGATCAATCCTTTTCAAGTTACAGACAGTTTTACGGAGGGAGGAGGGTGTCGATTTTGTTCGTCCTCTTTTTTTTTTGGCCAAGTTCACAAGCCCATAGCTCAAGAACTAAACCATGTAGGAGGTTAAAATATTGTATGCTGGTACATAAATAGGAATAGTATGTAGCTGAATTGTCACATTTGGTCTGGATGATCCTGCATGGTCACATCTGTCCCTCAAAGTTGATCAAAATTTTATTGGCATTTTTGTCTGGGCTCTGTTGAGACCTTCAGAAGGCATATTTTCACTCAACCTAAGCTCTTGATTTTTTTTCCCTTATCGACACTCTCCTCTCTCCATAAAACTGTTTGTAACTTGGAAAGGATTGATCTTAACATAACAAAAATTTACAAAGTGTCTCCTGGGTACCATAGGTACACTTGGTATTTTTTTTTCAGATTTTTTTGAGACCTAAGTGCATGGGCACTGCTTGAATTGACATGGAATGACCCTTTAATTATGTTTCATTACGTGCGTCGTGACGATGACAAATTCACTACAACCCGCCCATTTAGACCTCCAGAGGAATTAGCATGCCACTGCAGTTAACATGCTCAGCATCCAACATGGGACAACTGTAACGTTACAGTCTGGTGAAACGTTATCTGAAGGGTAACGTGAGTGTGTGTCTAACAACCTGCAGATGCTCCGTAGCCTTCATCCACCAAGTCCAATTAAACCCCTTTTATGCTCGTTGTACGCTTGCTCGTCATCCGTCAAAAGTTGATTCGGCAACACTTGACGCGTCACACGTAAAGTGAAGTGGCAGACGCGTAAGTGAAGCGGCACTCCATTCACTTTACATGGGACGCGTCAAGTGTTGCCAAATTGTATTTTGGGATTGCTCCGGTAAAACTAATCAACTTTTGCTGCATAACGAGCAAACGGCAACAATTAAACGGAAAGTATCACAAAGCGTCAAATATACTACAGATGCTTTCCAAAAAATTAGAGTATCATGGAAAAGTTGATTTATTTCTATAATTTCATTTAAAAAATTAAACTTGTATAGATTAAGCGTTAGTGATGTAAGTAGGCTAGGCTACGATGCAGAGTGGACATAATATAGACCCATACACCAAGCGGGATTAGTGTGTGTGAGATTGGTGTGTGTTACCATATGACAACCTGAAAAAGGCAGAATGGTAGCAGTAATGACTCACCATAAATGCATTTACAGAGTCTTGTATCTCTGAAGGCCCTCTTCTGTCTCCCATCCTCCTTAGGCCTTTTCCCAGCCCAGTTCAGTCCAGAGGCCACTTCATTGGTCAGCAACAATGAAAGGATCCGGCGCACCCTGGACTCCAAATTGTTCCCACCAACAACTGCCAAGCAAGTCACCTGTTATAAAAATACAGTGATTGTGAGTTTCAGATGGCAAGTTATTTTAAAGCTAGTAATGCACAAAAGTGCCTTTTCTTTCCACCTCAATTAAGTCCTGCTGGTAATGCAGATTGTAGCTTCAGATTGTGAGATTGGTTACACAATGTCAGAGTAATTAATGTGGTATTGTTTGAGTGCTGATGGTATGTATGAGGGAGAATGTAGTGCCACATAGACCACATGGCAAAAATACAGGGGACAAAAGTTATCTTATAATATCAGTCATTTTGCTATCTGATCTATTTTGTAGAAAAGACATGCTGTTCTCACACCTACCAACAGCGCTTGGCCAAGGCCTTTCACAAAAAGTACGTTTCATTGGTAGAACCCCCCCCACCCTAGCCCATGGTAATTTCAAATATTTCAGTTGATAATTGCTCATCTACATATATGCACAAAGTATTCCAGTAAGCTTGCAAAACAAAAAAAGGTATTGTTTTAATGTAAACAATCTACTGGGGAAGTTTTGTGGGGATACTTATTGAAAATTTTACCCTATTCACCCTCAAGGACTATAAGGTTCATTCATTCAGAATGATTCCTTATATGTCTGAAAAGCTTGTCATGTTCTTGCATGTTCAACCACAACAATGACGTAGTTACCAATGCCTTGCAGGCCTCAGAAGTTTGAAGAACATCCTCTGCGCGCTCAAATGCGTCGATGCTTCGGAGGGGCAACTCCAGCACGTCTGCCTGGGCCACCTGTTGTCCCACCCCCCTTACAGGTTGGCAGCACCTGCAAGACTGGCGGAACTCCTGGACTTCCTTCCGAAGTTCCCTCACTTCAGAGGAGAGCTCAGTGACCATCGCCAGCAGCTTCTGCAAGGCCACATCTGTTGATGGTATTCATCACACTTGAGTTCAAGGATTTGTATATGTTTCATGTTGAAATAATAAAATTAAGGCTATGCAAACAACTACAGTGCCCCTCGAAAGTATTCACACCCCTTTCAATGCTTCACCTTCTGTTACATTGCAGCCATCTCCTTGAGTCATTTGTGTTCATTTTTTTTTCTCCTCAATCCACATGAGCAGAATTAGATTATGGTACCCCTCACCTCTTCAAATATATCTTTGACACAAGTCTACATCCTACCACCTTTGTTTAATTAAATTGTTTGGACATGATGACAGATTGGGGAGAAAAACTGAACATATTCTCGGAGACGGCTGCAATGTAACAAAAGGTGACTCATTGGAAGGGGTATGTATACTTTCCAGAGGCATTGTATACGGCCATTTACATCAAGTGGCAATCTACTGATAATATAAAAGCACAAAAGTTGCACTTGCCTTTTAAAGCCTGCCTGGCAGTGTCTCTGGTATCTGTAACAACCATGAAGAGAAAATGAATAATGCACAGTACTGAATATGGGAATTAAATATTACATGAAATATCCTCTGTTACAACAGACCTTCAGGTGAAAACTCTTGGAAGGGATGGACTGCTGGCATCTCTGCATGATGCGTTATGGCTGGGAAGTCCTCTGCGAAAGAAAGCATCGCAGAGGATTGCAGGACCGGGAGATTTGTGGACTGAGGAGAGGAGCTGGAGAGGGGCTCGAGATTGTGGTATATAGGGCTTTTATTTGGTGGGGACTGCAGGGTGGTGGATGCTGTTGCTGTATCAACAAAGAGTTAGGGGAAATGAAGGTAGCCTAATTACAAGCCATTGTACTTAAAGGAGAAGTTTGGTGTGAATCAATCCATAGCCCTGTTGTTAGAGATCACTGAATGCTGTCTGTAGCAAAAAGAACGGGAAAAAAAATGATGCAACATAGGCCGAGTTATAAACCAATAACTATTGTTAACTGAATGGGGCATAGCGGAATGAAACTGAAAGATGCTATGCCCCATTTACTTAGTGTTAGTTGCCTTGTTCATTATTCGGTCTATATTGTATCAATTTTTTTCGTTCTTTTTCCTATAAACAGCATTCAGTGACCTTCAACAACAGGGCTATGGATTGATTCACACCAAACTTCTCCTTTAAGTTTACACACACACACACACACACACACACACACACACACACACACACACACACACACACACACACACACACACACACAAATCCAGCTCGCCATACCTGGCAGTAAAACTTTTGGTGCAGCTGGATATTGATGTTTGGATGCTTTACTTCCCCGGTCAAATTCATCATTCACATAGTTTGGATTTGGTCTAGAAGTGAAAAAAACAAGCAAAACAAAACTCAATATTCCGTTTAAAACAGTGGGAACTCTGCCAAGTACCGAAAACATGCATGGTTTTGAATTTGTAAATTTAAAGGAAACCTCTTCAATCTTCCAGAATCCTCCCCATCTGACTCCATGTCTGTTGTATCACAATGCTGCCTCAAGTACCAGTCTATGCTCCTCTGTGCTTCCTCAAATGTCCCTATAACGCAGAATTGTTATCAGATACGAGCAAGTGTTGATAACATTGACATGTTTATCAAATGTAAAATTATTTGACAATACCCACCACGGCTACAGAGGACTTTTATGGGCTGATACATGTGCCACCCACTACTTGGCTCATCCCTCCTATTGACGGCAGCCCGGAGCTTGGCAGTGTCCTTGGGAGGGTAGGGTGGCCAGAAGACTTTGTCACCCTGCACCCAAGTATTGGGTACCAGTTCTGTACCCCCATTGGTGAACTGGATAATTGACCACTGGCTCATTGCTGTGATTTAGAGAGGCGGTTTGTAAGGACTAAAAAGAAGGACACAAATAACTGAATTATGAATTTATTAAGATTGTTATGAATTTTATTTATTTATTTATTTATTTATTTATTTATTTGTTTAATATACTATTTATTGATTCTTTTGATGAACTGATTGTTGAACTGATTGTTTTTTATGACTGTTATGAATTTATGAATGAACTGTATAATATACTATTTGATTCTTTTGATGAACTGATTGACAGTTAGGATATTTACTTAGTATGAAGTAGGGGAATGGCAATGAAATCGGTTTTATCGGGGTAAAGTATGTATTTTTTTTTAATCAAGTCCAACTTTACCACACTGACACTCTTGCTCAGCCCTGACACTTTATACAGCCCTATTGTCGAGGAAGGAAAGGGATACTGGAAGTAGGAGTCCTTCTTTCTAAAGGTTCAGAAAATTACGAAAGTCTCACAAGCTACCCTGACAATGTTTTCAACAATCCCAATGTCCTCAAGAATTTGTATGCCATTGTCTCCACAGTTGGTTGTTAAGGTGAACTTTTCAGTGACAACCTTATGGTACTGATCCCCATGCTCTAAGTGAGGCACCACTGGACCATCATAGTGATGATGCATGTACTTGTGGCTGTTCTGGTTTGAGTCTGTCTCTGTGGGCATCTCTGAAAGCCTCTTAACGACTTGCTGCAAAGGCAGGTGAGGCTTGTGTAACAGGCTCTTCAAGTGGCCTAAATAGTTTTCATAAGGAAAACATGCAATGTTGTCTAGGGGACCAAAGACCTTGTATTCTGCTGCCAGGTGTGTCAACCCATGGACATTATAAGTGATTTCAGTTTTCCCGTACAGTTGCCCAAAGTGATTGACGAATGAAATAAGCAATTCATTAGCACAGTCTATCATGCTCTCAGCTGTTCCTGGTGACAGAAGGAGGTGCATTGCCACAGAAAACAACAAAAAGTTGTTGTACATCTCTATGGGTATGCTATTGTTAAGAACTATGGGGCCAGCATATAGCATCAAGTACCGCAGTTCAGTTGTCTTCCACCTATCGATCTCTGAGAGGGCCCTGGGCTTGCGACTGAACTCAGTTGGGGTGTAGGGACTCAGTTGGCAGAGTTTATCAGAGATTTCTGTAATCGTGCGGCTACCCAACCTATTTTTCAGTGACTTCCCTTTTATCCAGATATTCAGCAGTTTTCTGGTTACTCCGAGACAACATGAATGCATGTAGTCTGAGGGAAACATTGTTACCATTTTCACCACAGAAGCTAGGGGAGACAGTGTTTGATTTAAGTGGTGGTCCTCATCAACCATTGAGTTGAAGTCTTCATCAGTTCTCAGTTTTGCATTAACTTCCAGGAAGACCATTTTGCCTTGCCATTCACCCACTTGAACACACTTATCACAGTCAGAGTAACCATTGTGGCCCTTTATGTTTTTGAGAAAGCCTCGGGCAGGGGCATCACACACAAACGAACCAACTTTAATCAGTATCTGCCGTCCATTGTGCCAAATACCTTTCTCTAGGATCTCTTTCAGCTCTGCTATGAATGGCCCCAAATACTCAAACACACTTTTTGGCTTACCAGCACCACAAAAGAGGCCCACAAGAAATGGCGACCTGGTAGGATCCACATTCACTGTGGCAAGAATTGGCCAGAATTGCAGTTTACTACTCTTAAACAGTGGCAGTCCATCCACATTGAACTGCAGCCACAAAGTGTTACCAGAGAAGGTCAAAGCTTTTAGTCTTGACATCAGCCCTGTGGCTAGCCCACAATGGTGATATTCCCCACCTTCCATCTCCTGAGTTGGTACTTCAGCTCGCGTCCTAAGAACTGTCCGAGCATCTTTGGGTAATTTTGGGTGAAACACGTGCAAAATCCTCAAAAGTGCAGTCAGAGCCACTAGAGAGACTGAAAATTTTGAAGCCCAATACCTCAAACTAATCAACAAAAACTCAAGGCTGGGTTCCTCCTCATGTTCTGAATCTGAGTCATTATCATTTACAGTGTCCATTGGCTCATGGGTCTCATTATCGAGTGAATTTGGCTCATTTTCCCAATCCTCACATATGGGTACATCCTCTGTACCTGGGCCAGAGGCTGACAAACCTGACTGCATTTCTACACTCTGGCAATCAGTATGTTTTATTATGATTGTGCTGCCTTGCATATTTGAACCTCTAAATTTCTCCTCAAAGGTCTGTAATATCTCAGCTTCTGTGGCCTTAAGCTGTGACCTAATTTTGCGCCTCTTTGACCAGCGTGAAGCCATTGTGGAAGTGGTGTACCAATTCAGAAAAGGTACTTGCTTACTTGACAAACAATGAATTTTCTGGGGAAAGAGGGAAAAAAGGGAGAGTACAGTGGTAGCAAACAGCATTTCACTCACTTGTGCAGCAAAGCATATGATAACAGTATGTTAAATTATCTGTATGAGAAACAGTTGGGCACCTAATATTTTTAGACTATTACTTTAATTTCATTTTCTATTACTTTCTGCTGTTTTTAGAACATAATGTTATGTGAATTGTTTGCACAGGTGCAAAATAAAAGTATTCTATTGTAATAGTTTGTTATATTGCCAATGGGGTGCAAGGCAAGACAATTTTATTTATATAGCGCATTTCATACACAGAAGCAGTTCAATGTGCTTAACAAGTAGGCTATAGTGCAGTGAAACGTTGGGCCATTAAATAACATTAAATATAATAATTATAATAAAATATAAATATTAAATATGGGCGGCACGGTGGTGTAGTGGTTAGCGCTGTCGCCTCACAGCAAGAAGGTCCTGGGTTCGAGCCCCGGGGCCGGCGAGGGCCTTTCTGTGTGGAGTTTGCATGTTCTCCCCGTGTCCACGTGGGTTTCCTCCGGGTGCTCCGGTTTCCCCCACAGTCCAAAGACATGCAGGTTAGGTTAACTGGTGACTCTAAATTGACCATAGGTGTGAATGTGAGTGTGAATGGTTGTCTGTGTCTATGTGTCAGCCCTGTGATGACCTGGCAACTTGTCCAGGGTGTACCCCGCCTTTCGCCCGTAGTCAGCTGGGATAGGCTCCAGCTTGCCTGCGACCCTGTAGAAGGATAAAGCGGCTAGAGATAATGAGATGAGATATTAAATATGTTTATAGTCTTCTGAAATGCCATAAATATGTAAATGAGACATTGCCAGTCTCCTTGGAAGGGTAGGGAGGCCAGAAGACCTTGGTTGCGGGTCAATATGTTTCCTCAAGTCCACACTTGTCTCCTCACTCCTCATGATGCAATGCTTGACATCACTGAGGGCATATCAATGTACAAAGATGCCTGAGGACGAGGACAGAGGAGGGAAGCGAAATGTCGACGAAGAGAAGCGTGGTTTTAGAAGTTATTTGTCGCCGGTGGCAATTTGGGCTGACGTGCGGTTTTGAAGCCTTTAAAAGCCAAGAGTTAAGACCTCCATCCTCCCTTGATTCCTTCTTTGCTTCCTCCAAGGGAGGAGGGGTGAAGGGGTGGCGCGAGGCGTGAGGAGACAAGTGTGGACATGAGGAAACATATTGACCCGCAGCCCCAGTCACCATGCACCCATGTATGAGATAGGCTACCAGTTCTGCACTTTTGCCCTTACTATTGCGTTTAACAGCAAAAACTATATTTTCTATACCCTGTACATGAGATTTAACATGCATATTTCTAAGAAAATATAACGTTTCCTCCCACTGCTATGCAGACAATACCCAGATAACTCTCCATCAGTTTTAAAGCTAGGGGTTTGACCTCTGACCCTTTTTGGCCCGCGGCCTATTCATGCTGCTGTGTGCCCAATGAAAAGGCCGCATTGGCCATCCCAGCATGCATTGCTTCAACCACTAGCTAGCTATCTATGTGTTCGAGTTCAGGTGCAGGTGCGATGTCAGTCCTTTAACGATTTTTCAGATATTGTAAATATAGAAAAGAGATGTCATGAGATGTCATGGATAATAACGCTGTGGATTACTACGACTAGACCGTTTCCATTGGAGTGCATGTAAGTAATTTTGGTTTCATTTTGACCCGCTGTGGTCATTTGCAGTGCGATGGAAATCCAATGCATGATTAGCATTAGGTAGGCATATTCTATGAGTACGAGCTAAAATGTAACTATTTTACTAATACCAAATTTCCTTTTCCTTGGTTACCCAAAATCGGTTGACTGGGTAAATTCATTTTTTGTTTGCTTGTTATTTGTCCAGGAACTTTGCACTTCATGGAAACGTGCGGTTCATTCTGGTATTGTGAATAGAGCGGAAGCGTATCATTCTGAGAGTTCGCTGTAATATAAAGGGGAGAATGAGCTAGGGGTTTCTTGTGTCTGTCCTGCTTTACTGAGCATTTGTGAAAGACTTTGCCAACCCCCTCTATGTTGAATTGAGATAACATAGACGAGTAAAATACGAGCATGTATAGATTTTTTTTTTTTTTAGCCTGGCTCGGAATTGATTCAGACTGAATGAAATCACGCATCAGTCAGTCCATTCTCTCGTGCAACAATCAAGCGCATGGGTGAAGATTGCTCTCTTGACACTTTTTTTCTGCACAGAAAAACACAGAAAACATCCTTGATCATAACACAATGGATTATGACGACCTGACTTGACGTTATGGGATATACGATATGGGATATCAGACGGTCCTGTTTTGTGTTAAGTTCATGTAAGTCATTATGTATGTTTTGGTGAATTTTTGGCCCGCTATGGCATTGTTTTCAGTGGATGCTTAGCATAGCGAGCCGACGGGCTACCCAGCTAGAAGGGAACGTTTATTTTATAAAATGTTTATTAGTATAGGCATATTTTATTGTGATTCTATTTTGCTAGTTTGCCAGACATGTTTTGGAAATTGTGACGTCTTGTTGTGCAGTTCGGTGTGGCATGTGAATACAGCAGAAAGTGCAGATGTTGACTTCATTTTGTTGGAAAGGTATTTCAGAATATGTGAGAATGTCTAGACAGGCTCGAATTGATCTTTGTTGTTTGGTCAAGCAGAGCTTGGACTAAGAATTCGGAATGCATAGCAGCTACTGAACATATTGCAAAAGGTGCATCATGCAGGAAGCCTTACGGTCAGCTTAATCTATGGTGCGTTAAAAAAAGGAATCGTGTTTGACAGTCTGCCAATTACCCAGACAGTAGCAAAACATTACTGTGATAATGTCCATAATACTTGTAATAGGCTTGTAATAGGCTACGAGTTCATTTCTGGCTAGCTGCTGAGCTATCAGCCCGGACCTTTAGCTCAGCAGCTTCTCACCGATGCTCTCAAGCCGGACAGAGGGACGTTGATTAGAAGGTCGCAAGTTCGAGCGAACTGTCGCAGGATGACCTCGGTCACACATGCAGTGTTTCATTCAAAATCGACATTCCGCCTTGATCGCTGATCCTAGGTAAAGGGACTAGGATCTACATTGCAGTGCAACACAATTGTATTAAGTGGGCAATGTATTAAGTGTATTAAGTGTTAAGTGTTACAGCAACTATGACACCAGTGAAGTCATTGAGCTAACTAGAACCTGCAGTTTATCAAGCTTGCTAGCAGGCTAGCCTACTTGACAGCTTGCATTGCTGATCGGAGGAAATCGGCCGTGACAGCACGCTGTGGCAGTCTATGTATCGCGTGAACTATACATTGAACTATGTGTAAGGATTAAATGCTGAAAGTGCTGCTTACCTGTAATTGATCCCGGATCCGAGAAAGGGTGCCTGTGCGCCGCTGCCAGTCTTTGTCTCACGCTGTCCCCTGTCCCGTTCAACAATGATCAATGACTTTTCAATCATCTTTCCCGGTCAACTATATATCGATGGCTTTTCGACCATATGTGATTTCCCGGTCAACACAAAATCAATGACTTTTCAACATGACTGTTATCACCCGGTAAACCAAATATCAATGATACATCAATCATAATAAGGATGACTATGAATCAATGTTGTTTCAATATCACTGCTGTCAACTTTATTTTAGGTCGGGTTACATCGGTTTAACAATGGTGATTCAACATCTATTTTGCATCAAGATTTCAATGTCGACCATTCTGATGATTCAGATGGAAAATCAATATCTATTCAATGTCAGCTTGCTATCTGGGCTGTGTTTTCTTTCCCTCCCCCCCACCCAAAATCTGTCCCTCTGAGTTACATGGAGTCAACAGGAAATCTTTTGGTGGAGACCTCGACTGGCTATCGTAGCCTGCAGGGAATCGGCCGTCAGACATTCTGTTGCATGTCCCAGACCCGGTGAAATGTAACTGAATTGTCTTGGCCAGCCCTAAGGGTCCCATCTGCATCTCATCATTGCTGAGGAGTGTGCTCCCATCACCCAATCAAGCATCCAGCCAGAGCAGGTCATGATATTTTTTACCATATTAACATGCCATTGTTGCGTGTTATGCCTGATGTAAAGACTCTTGTCTCTGCGAGCCTACCACACAGATTTAATACTTGTCATTTTTAGGGCATACCTAACAACCTGTGTTTTCTTTCTCTCTCTCTTCCCCCCCATCTGTCCCTCTGAGTTACATGTTGATCCTGGGATTGAGATGCTGGCCTCTTCTGCCCCTCGGACCTGCTTGATCCATCCTGGTGCCCTGTGTCTGGTCGGAGTTTTATCGCACCGCTCCTGTGAAGGACGGCCCCATGAGGACAGTTGAGGGTTATACCTGTTAAAACTGTTAATATTATAGTCAGGCTGTCTGTTGTTGCCCAAATGAGGATGGGTTCCCTTTTGAGTCTGGTTCCTCTCGAGGTTTCTTCCTCATGTCGTCTGAGGGAGTTTTCCTTGCCACCGTTGCCACAGGCTTGCTCATTGGGGATAGATTAGGGATAAAATTAGCTCATGTTTTAAGTCGTTCAAATTCTGTAAAGCTGCTTTGCGACAATGTTTATTGTTAAAAGCGCTATACAAATAAACTTGATTTGATTTTGATTTGATTTTTCTGTAGACTTCCATGCTTTGCATCCACACTCTGGGAAACTAGTGCTGTGGGATGGAAGTGATCCAGATACAGGATCTGGATTAGGAATACTAGAAGTGTGAGCTGGATAATAGGAAAGGTAATGTCTGAATCGTGTCTTTTTGTGCTCAAACTAGCTATTTTTTGCTATGAGTGTTCACATTAGGGACCTTGTTTGTGGATGTCCTTTATTCTATACACTGCTGGGTTTCTGACTGGAAGGTTTTTTGTTGTAGCTTGTTCACTTCTGCCACAAACGTTAAAATGCTTGTTACTGTGGTGATCTTTTTCTGTAAAGTCTTATGGAAGGTGTCTTCAGCATTGGCACTAACAGTCTGGGATAAAACTACTTTTCCAGTTCATGGGAAGTCTTCAGGATAGAAGAACTTGTGGTCTTGTTAACATGGCAAGCTGCTTTTTTTTTTTAAATAAAACAAACTACCCTAAAGTAGGAAGTTGCCTCTAAAATGTAAAGCCTTCCCTGAGGTTTTTATTCCTTGGCTAACTGCTAATTTTCTTTTCAATCCCTAGGACGGGGCACTGGAGACTATTCCTTCAACTATCATGCCTTGCTGTGTGCACATAATTCATGGACAAATCAGATGAATGTATGACCTTGAATAAATGTCACCTTCCTATAAAGATGCTGGCTCATCTTTCATTGGCTGCATCTCAACTCATGAACTTGGTGCCAAGTTTGGATTTCCAGTGGAAGTGTGCTGTAGTCCATGAATTCAGGGGATATCAAGGGTGTCTTGTGTTGTCAAGTCAAGTTTATTTTTATAGCACTTTCAACAGTAGACATTGTCACAAAGCAGCTTTACAGAATTTAAGTTACTTTAAACATGAGTTAATTTTATCCCTAATCTATCCCCTATGAGCAAGCCTGTGGTGACGGTGGCAAGGAAAAACTCCCTCAGATGACATGAGGAAGAAACCTCGAGAGGAACCAGACTCAAAAGAGAACCCATCCTATTTTGGGTGATAACAGACAATGTGATTATAACACTTTTAACAGTTTTAACATGAAGTCAGTTTTGTTGATGTTATAACTCTTCATTGATGGAAACTTGAGTGCAAAACTATTCATGACAACTGCAGTCATAAAGTTAGCAAGTCAACTGTAGTCCTCAGCCATAAAAGCATTACTGTAAGTGTCCAGAACATCTTCCAAGTGTGAATTTCAACTGTCCATATGGGGCCGTCCTCCACAGGAGCAATGTGATCAGACTCCAACCAGATGTAGGGCATCAGGATCAATCAGGCAGGGAGAGCCAGAAGGTAGCACGGTCATGAGGGGGCCCCAGGACATAAGCAACAGACATTACACCATCAACAAACTCGAGTGAGCAAGTGAGTGGGGGACTGACAGCATCCATACATCCCAGTTTACCAAAACACTCCATGTCTGAGGACCCTCCAGATCTACTCCTTTCCCTCATAAACACTATTAACAAAAGGCTTGACAAAACAGATGTGTTTTCAGCCTAGCCTTAAATGCTGAGACTGTGTCTGATTCCTGAACACTACTTTGGAAGGCTGTTCCATAACTGTGGGGCTTTGTAAGAAAAGGCTCTGTCCCCTGATGTAGACTTCACTATACAAGGTACCAGCAGATAGCCTGCACCTTTTGATCTAAGTAGGCGTGGCATAAAGTACCAGAAGTTCACTCAGGTACTGTGTCACGAGACCATTCAGTGCTTTGAAGGTCAATAGTAGTATTTTATAAACAATACAAAATTTGATTGGGAACCAGTGCAGTGTGGATAAGACAGGGGTGATGTGGTCATATTTTCTAGTTTCTACTCTTGCTGCTGCATTTTGAACTAACTGGAGCTTGTTTATGCACTTATTGGAACATCCAGACAGTAAGGCATTACAATAATCCAACCTGGAGTTAAGAAAAGCATGAACTAGTTTTTCTGCGTCATATAGTGACATTAAATTTCTTATCTTAGCAATATTTCTGAAATGAAAGAAAGCTATCTGGGTAATGTTATTGATATGAGTTTCAAATGAAAGACTGGGGTCAATAATTACCCCGAGGTCTTTTACTGCTGCACATGAAGAAACAGAAAGGCCATCCAGAGTTACTGTGTAATCAGAAAATGTACTTCTAGCTGCATGTGGTCCTAGTACAAGTACTTCAGTTTTGTCAGAGTTAAGCAGAAGGAAGTTAATAAGCATCCGGTGTCCAGTGTCCTTCACACATTCCTCAATTCTATTAAGCTGGTGTCTCTCATCAGGTTTTGCAGAAACATACAACTGTGTGTCATCAGCATAACAGTGGAAACTAATACCATGCTTACAAACAATATCACCCAGAGGTAACATATATAAAGAAAGAAGCAGTGGACCTAAGACAGAACCTTGTGGAACACCAAACTTTACCTCAGTATATCTAGAAAAATCGCCACTTACATCAACATACTGATAGTGATCAGTTAAATAAGACCTGAGCCAGGAGAGGGCCATTCCCTTAACTCCCCCAATATTTTCTAGTCTATCCAGAAGAATGGAATGATCAATGGTATCAAATGCTGCACTGAGGTCAAGCAACACAAACAGCGAGACAGCCCTGATCAGACACCAACAGTAAGTCATTTACTACTTTAACCAGTGCTGTCTCAGTGCTATGATGAGGTCTAAATCCTGACTGATACATTTCATGGATGTTATTACTATGTAAATATGAGCATAATGACTGTGCCACAGCTTTTTCTAGGATCTTGGAGATAAAGGGGAGGTTTGATAATGGCTGATAATTGGACAGCTGACAGGGATCAAGGTCAGGTTTTTAAATCAGGGGTTTGATAACTGCTAGTTTAAAGGAGTTGGGTACATAGCCAATGTTGTAAGCATACAATAAACTCTAGAATTTTGCTTAAGTGTGGACAACTTTGTCTTAATGCTATTGAACACTTGTATTCCTGATATTGGGTTCAAATTAACCTTTTCTAGAACTACTTGGCTATCTTTAGTTTATGCTAAAGACTACCTAAGTTTTGTTTGTTTGTTTGTTTATTTCACCAGGGGAAACATATTGCCTACTGGCATTTTTCAATGTGCCCTGGGTGGAAAACCCCCAGACATAAACTATCAACATCAAATGAAATGATACAATAAATAACAAAAAAAACCAAGTAACATTAAAAATAACATGCTTCAAACTATAAATAAAGTCATGTTACAAAAGAAATAGTACAATGATATAACGTTAACATAATATGACAAAAACTTAAAAAATTAAAATCAAGATAGAATTTGCATATCAATATTCGGCAAACAATCAAGTTCATATAATTGTTTGAAACTTGCTAGAGTTCTAGCTGCTTTCAGATGATGTGGTAATGTGTTCCAAAGTGCCGCCCCAGAGGAAGAAAAGGCTTGTTTTCTGTACTCCAATTTAGCCTTGGGCAACTGAAGACCGCTGTAGCAGTTCTTACGGAAGGGTGGAGCACAGAGGATGGCAGGACAGAGATCAGGTTCAACAAATAGTTTTATTGTTACACTTTTCAGTCTAACACAATAAGTTGGGCACAGACACACGCGCACACACACATCAGGTGTCTGGTTCGGGAGAGATCTCCTCTGCTCTCGCTCTCCCTCCCTAAATAGGGCGCGGCCACTGGGAAGACACACAAACAGGTTAATTGCTCTCAGGTGTAGTGATTCTGCCACTCACCTTCCCTGACTCCGCCCTCCTGTCACAGACCGGCGCTTGACCATGCCCCTGCTGCCACATACCCCCACCGCCTGACTCAGGCCGGGCAGCCGTCCGGCCCGCAGCCGACTCCCCCCCCCTTGACGGGAGAGGAAGTCCGCCATGACCATCTGCGCCCCCGGCCTGTGGACCACATTGAAATTAAAGGGTTGGAGTGCCAAATACCAACGGGTGATCCGCGCGTTGGCATCTTTCATGCGGTGGAGCCACTGGAGGGGCGCATGGTCCAAACAGAGGGTGAAAGGGCGCCCCAGCAGGTAATAACGGAGGGCGAGGACCGCCCACTTGATCGCCAGACACTCCTTTTCAATGGTGCTGTAGCGCCCTTCACGCACTGACAGCTTCCTACTGATGTAGAGGAAGGGGCGGTCCTCCCCCTCCACCTCCTGGGACAAAACTGCCCCCAGCCCTCTGTCCGACGCATCGGTCTATAACACAAAAGGGAGAGCAAAGTCAGGGGAGTGTAAAAGTGGCCCCCCACACAGTGCAGCCTTTACCTCTGAAAAAGCCCGCTGGCATTGCTCCGTCCACTGGACCGGATCTGGTGCCCCCTTTTTAGTGAGATCAGTCAGCGGGCTGGTGACGTCTGAATAATTAGGGATAAACCTACGGTAATAGCCAGCCAGCCCCAGGAACTGTCTCACCCCCTTTTTGGTCTTGGGCCTCGGGCAGGCCGCAATCGCTGCCGTCTTATTAATTTGGGGATGCACCTGCCCATTGCCCAAGTGGAAGCCCAGATACCGTACTTCCACCCGCCCAATCGCACACTTCTTTGGGTTAGCTGTGAGCCCCGCTCGCCTCAGCGACCTAAGGACGGCCCTCAGATGTTCAAGGTGCCTCGGCCAATCATTACTATAGATGATTATATCATCTAGATACGCGGCCGCATAGGTGGCGTGGGGGCGGAGGACCCTATCCATCAGCCGCTGAAACGTCGCGGGTGCTCCAAACAGCCCAAACGGAAGTGTGACGAATTGGTGTAAACCAAGCGGTGTGGAAAAGGCCGTTTTTTCTCGGGATAGTGGAGTCAAGGGGATCTGCCAATATCCCTTCGTCAAATCCAGTGTCGAATAAAAGCGAGCCGTGCCTAGTCGATCGAGCAACTCATCAATACAAGGCATTGGGTACGCTTCGAATTTAGACACCGCGTTGACTTTTCTATAGTCCACACAGAACCGGACCGACCCGTCCGCCTTGGGTACCAAGACCACCGGGCTGCTCCAGTCACTGTGGGACTCCTCGACGATGCCCATTTCGAGCATGGTCTGAAGTTCTTCCCGAACCACCTTTTTTTTGTGTTCGGATAGCCTGTAAGGGCAGCTACGCACTACCACCCCCAGGGGTGTCTCTATGTGGTGCTCTATGAGGTTAGTGCGACCGGGCAGGGGCGAGAACATATCCGAAAACTCGGTCTGCAACTGGGCGACCTCCGTGAGTTGGGTCAGGGAGAGGTGGTCTCCACAGGGGACCGGAGAGGTACGTGATGCCAATGTTCCCTTTTTGAACCTCCGGCCCCAGCTCCGCCTTCTCTGGAACCACCGACACCAACGCCACGGGGACCTCCTCATTCCAGAGTTTAAGGAGATTGAGGTGGTAAATCTGTAGCGCCCACCCCTGTCCGTTCGCCTCACCTCATAGTCGACGTCCCCGACTCGCCGTGTGACCTCAAAGGGTCCTTGCCACTTGGCGATCAATTTGGAGCTCGACGTGGGCAACAGTACGAGTACCTTATCTCCCGGTGTGAACTCTCTAAGGCACGTACCCTTGTTGTACAGGCGGGCTTGCCGTTCCTGGGCCTGCCGCAAATTCTCCTGAGTTAGGTGGGTGAGCGTGTGGAGTTTTGCGCACAGGTCCATAACGTACTGAATTTCGTTCTTGCTTTGTGAAGGTCCCTCCTCCCAATTTTCCCGCAGCACGTCCAGGATGCCGCGCGGCTTATGCCCATATAATAATTAGAACAGGGAGAACCCCGTGGAGGCTTGGGGAACCTCTCGCACTGAGAACAACAAGGGTTCGAGCCACTTATCCCAATTATGTGCGTCCTCACTTACGAATTTTTTAATAATATTTTTGAGGGTGCGGTTGAACCGTTCCACTAAACCGTCTGTTTGTGGGTGATACACGCTGGTGAAGATCGGCTTAATCCCCAATAACCCATACAGTTCGCGCAGTGTTCGTGACATAAACGTAGTGCTTTGATCAGTCAGAATCTCTTTCGGGATTCCAACTTGGGAGATGACGCGGAAGAGCGCCTCTGCAATACTGCGTGCTGAGATATTGCACAGAGGCACGGCTTCCGGGTATCGCGTTGCATAGTCCACCAGAACTAATATAAAGCGGTACCCTTGTGCTGACCAATCTAATGGCCCGACGAGATCCATCCCAATTCTCTCAAATGGGGTCTCGATTAATGGAAGAGGGCGCAAAGGCGCTTTTGGAATGGCCGCTGGATTTACTAACTGGCATTCGCGGCATGCCTTACACCACCTACGGACATCGCCGCAAATCCCCGGCCAATAGAATCGGGCCATTATTCGGGCTAGTGTTTTATCCTGCCCCAAGTGTCCAGCCATGGGATTAAAGTGAGCCGCCTGGAATACCAATTCCCGGCGGCTCTTCGGAATTAAAAGCTGCGTGACTCGCTCTTTAGTTTGAGTGTCCTGCGTCACTCGGTATAATCTATCCTTCATAATCGCGAAGTAGGGGAAGGACGGGGTGGCGTTCGGCAGGAGCGTTTGACCATCGATTACTCTCACTTGGTCAAACGCATGCCGCAGAGTCTCGTCTCGCGACTGCTCTAATGGGAAATCCGTGAGGGATTCCCCAATAGGGAGAGGAGGAGCCGGCGGCTCCTCACTCTGACACGGAGATGACGTAGATGGCTCTGTGACAGCTGCTCCCGCCAAAGCGACACCGGGACCTCCCCCTGTCAAATAGCAGGACCCACTCTTGACTAGGCGTGTCATTAAACCCCGAAATCCCGGCCAATCAGTCCCCAAAATTAAAGAGTGGGTAAGGCGAGGATTAACCGCCGCCTTCACTATAAATTTTTCCCCTCTAAAAATAATGTGGACCGACACCAAAGGGTAGCTGTGAACATCCCCGTGCACACACAACACCTTCACCCCTTGTGCTCCCCCCAATGCCTCGTCTTTGAACCAGGCTTTGGCGAATTGAGGTCTGATTACAACCACAATCCATCAACGCCTGATATGTAGCCCCTTGGATACTCACCGGTATGCGATACGCTCCGGCCCGATCGAGGGCGGCCTCTGGCGTGTCGGGGATCTGAACCACCGCGCCCACCTCCATCGCCGTGCACTGCTGTTGAAGGTGGCCCGGCTCCCCGCACCGCCAGCAAACCGGCCTGGGCTTTCCCTCTGCACTGGTGATCTGGGGCTCACTCACCTGAGGTGGGGGAGAGACAGACACAGAAGGGAGAAACGGGAGGGCACCGCGGGTGCGGCGGGCCGGCTGGGGTGGTGCCGGCCCCCGCCTCCGCGGTGGGGGAACAGGGAGAGGACGGAACACAGGAGGAGGGGGAGAGAGAGAGAAGAGGAGAGAAGATGCCATCTGCTGTCCTGCCGCCGGGACAGCCGCCAAATGGTCCTCCGCCAGCTCGACTGCCCGATCCAGCGACGCCGGGCGGTGTCACCGGACCCACTCCGCAGTTCCTGCTGGCAAGCGAGTGACGAACTGTTCCAGTACCACCTGATCAATGATTCCCTCGGCATCGCGGTTGTCGGCCCCCAGCCACCGCCAGCAGGCGTCCCGGAGCTGCTGGCCAAATGCGAACAGCCGGCCGACTTCCTCCAAGCGCAACGCGCGGAAGCGCTGGCGCTGCTGTTCTGGAGTGCGCCCCACGTGCTGGAGGACGGCCTGGCGGAGGTCCGCGTAGGCCAGCCAGCGGTCGGCGGGGAGCTGTAGTGCGGCCAGCTGTGCCTCTCCCGATAGCTGCTCCATCGGCCACCCCGAGGCTTCGGCGACTTGCTCGAAGAGCGTGATGAACGCCTCGGGGTCGTCCTGCGGGCCCATCTTGGAAACAGTGAGGGGAGACAGGCCCGCGGTTGGAGCGCTGGTGGACCCCGCCGACGCGAGGAGGTGCCGGAACGCCTCCCGATCTTCCTGTTGGGCCAACACCAGGGCCTCGAACCGCTCTTCTTGCTCCTTTCGGAGGGTGAGTAGTGCCTGGTGCTGGCGTTGCTGGGCCGTGGTGAGGGCGTGGACCAGTTCGGCGAACGGGGAGGACTCCATGGGGCTGTTAGGCTGCTGTGCTCCAATTTTCTCAGGTTTCGGCACCACTGTAGTGGTTCTTACGGAGGGGTGGAGCACAGAGGACGGCAGGACAGAGATCAGGTTCAACAAATAGTTTTATTGTTACACTTTTCAGTCTAACACAATAAGTTGGGCACAGACACACGCGCACACACACATCAGGTGTCTGGTTCGGGAGAGATCTCCTCTGCTCTCGCTCTCCCTCCCTAAATAGGGCGCGGCCACTGGGAAGACACACAAACAGGTTAATTGCTCTCAGGTGTAGTGATTCTGCCACTCACCTTCCCTGACTCCGCCCTCCTGTCACAGACCGGCGCTTGACCACACCCCCGCTGCCACAACCGCATTGTGCCCTGAGGTGGGTATAATGAGTGTGTACATGTGACAATTGAGTGAACATTGCTGTGATGTAAAAAGGAGTCAAACCATTAAGAGCCTTATAGATAAAAATAGCTTTACTTTTCCTGTGAATTTCAGCTCCTGGGAGCCATCCTAATATATTTAGAAAGGTTGAAGTAGAGATATACTGGTCACAGCCTAGAATTACCCTGCCTGCTTTATTTTGTAGTTTTTGAAGTTTTTCAAGGTATCCCTTCCCCACCTGGTCCCAAACTGTACTACAGTAATGTGTGTGGTATAAATAGTGTTGTATATATGAATTGAAGTACCTGTCTGTTAAGGTATGGTTTGAGGGACTTAATTATACCGATCACCTGTGCAAGTTTCTTGTATATGTATTCAAAATGTGCACTCCACTTGAGTAAGTTGTCAGTAGTGACCCCCAGGTATTTAAAAGTGGTTACTTGTTCTAATTTGGCCCCATCTAGTATAAGATTAAGCTTGGTATTTGCCACATTCATTCCTGCTGAACCTATAAGCATTGTTTTGCATTTGCTAAGATTCAAAGAAAGTTTGTTTGCATCAAACCACTGAGCAATCCGGGTTGAGTCACTTTGTATTGTCTTCTCAAGTGTGTCAATACTTCATGCTGTGAAATATAGAATGGTGTCATCAGCGTACATGGCCACCTTACAGGACTGGATGCAATTTGGCAAATCGTTTATGTAAAGAATAAAGAGAATTGGACCCAATATGGATCCCTGCGGAACCCCACAGGTAACACATGTTGCAGAGGATAAGACTGAGCTCAGACCTGTGCGTTGCTGCCTCTCTCTCATTATCTCTAGCCACTTTATTCTGTTCTACAGGGTCGCAGGCAAGCTGGAGCCTATCCTAGCTGACTACAGGCGAAAGGCAAGGTACACCCTGGACAAGTCGCCAGGTCATCACAGGACTGACACATAGACACAGACAACCATTCACACTCACACCTACAGTCAATTTAGAGTCACCAGTTAACCTAACCTGCATGTCTTTGGACTGTGGGGGAAACCGGAGCACCCGGAGGAAACCCACGCGGACACGGGGAGAACATGCAAACTCCACACAGAAAGGCCCTCGTCGGCCATGGGGCTCGAACCCAGACCTTCTTGCTGTGATGTGACAGCTCTAACCACTACACCACCATGCCGCCCACGTTGCTGCCTACCAGTCAAATAAAATTTAAACCAGTCACAAGCCAAGTCATCCACGCCATAGCATTTCAGTTTTAGCAGCAGTATATTGTGATCTAGCATATGAAAAGCTCTTGATAGATCACAAAATACTACACCAGTTAGCTCCTTCTTATCAATGGATTGAACCCAGTCTTCCACCACAGACTGTAAAGCAGTCTCACATGAGTATAGTTTTCTAAATCTAGACTGAGAAGGTGTTAATAGCCTGTGATGGCTAAGGTATTCATACAATTGGTTGTGCACTACCCTTTCAAGAATCTTTGATACACCCGATAGAAGGGACACTGGATGGTAATTGTTCAGGTTTGTCTTGTCCCTTTTTTTATGGATAGGCATGATTTTTGATTGTTTCCATTTTTTCAGGAACTCTCCAGTACTCAGTGAGTAGTTGAACAGTTTGGTGAGGGAAGGGCCAAGAATATGTGCATCTAATTTCAAGAGCTTGTTGTCAATAGTATCTAGTCCAGTTGCTTTTTTAACTTTAAGCCTGGACAATAGACTTATGACAGACTACTCAGTGACTGGAGTAAAAGAGAAAGTGCTGCCAGCATTGTTGATAAACTGAAAAGGGCTGAAGTAGGGAATGGTATTTGAGATGGATGTATACAAATCATCTATGACTTTGTGGAAAAACGTATTCAAGCATTCCATTATTCCTACCGTGTCAGTAATATTCTGATCATCATGCTGAATACAATTGATGGTGTTCTGTGTCTTACTTGGAAGTAAGTTCCGAATGGCTTTCCACAGTCCAACCTGTCCCTCTTCAGACCCTTGGATGACTGACTGTGCTGCATGATCTTTTTTAACTTTGTGACACAGATAGTTTACCTGTTTTTTTATAGACTTGTATTCCGACATCTCTTTAGGGTTGCCTGATCTTTTGGTCGCTTTGTATAATTGATCCCTGAGGGCAATAAGCTGTTTCAGGTCATTGGTAAGCCACGGGGCTGGCGTAGCTCTGATCTTGAGCCTCTTAATGGGAGCATGTATACAGTGGTGCTTGAAAGTTTGTGAACCCTTTAGAATTTACTATATTTCTGCATAAATATGACCTAAAACATCATCAGATTTTCACACAAGTCCTAAAAGTAGATAAAGAGAACCCAGTTAAACAAATGAGACAAAAATATTATACTTGGTCATTTATTTATTGAGGAAAATGATCCAATATTACATATCTGTGAGTGGCAAAAGTATGTGAACCTTTGCTTTCAGTAGCTGGTGTGACCCCCTTGTGCAGCAATAACTGCAACTAAACGTTTGCGGTAACTGTTGATCAGTTCTGCACACCTGCTTGGAGGAATTTTAGCCCATTCCTCCATACAGAACAGCTTCAACTCTGGGATGTTGGTGGGTTTCCTCACATGAACTGCTCGCTTCAGGTCCTTCCACAACATTTCGATTGGATTAAGGTCAGGACTTTGACTTGGCCATTCCAAAACATTAACTTTATTCTTCTTTAACCATTCTTTGGTAGAACAACTTGTGTGCCTAGGGTTGTTGTCTTGCTGCATGACCCACCTTCTCTTGAGATTCAGTTCATGGACACATGTCCTGACATTTTCCTTTAGAATTCGCTGGTATAATTTAGAATTCATTGTTCCATCAATGATGGCAAGCCATCCTGGCACAGATGCAGCAAAACAGGTCCAAGCCATGATACTACCACTGCCATGTTTCACAGATTGGATAAGGTTCTTATGCTGGAATGCAGTGTTTTCCTTTCTCCAAACATAACGCTTCTCAATGAAACCAAAAAGTTCTATTTTAGTCTCATCTGTCCACAAAACAGTTTTCCAATAGCCTTCTGGCTTGTCCATATGATCATTAGCAAACTGCAGACGAGCAGCAATGTTCTTTTTGGAGAGCAATGGCTTTCTCCTTGCAACCCTGCCATGCACACCATTGTTGTTCAGTGTTCTCCTGATGGTGGACTCATGAACATTTACATTAGCCAATGTGAGAGAGGCCTTCAGTTGCTTAGAAGTTACCCTTGGGTCCTTTGTGACCTCGCCGACTATTACACGCCTTGCTCTTGAAGTGATCTTTGTTGGTCGACCACTCCTGGGGAGGGTAACAATGGTCTTGAATTTCCTCCATTTGTAGACAATCTGTTTGACTGTGGATTGGTGGAGTCCAAACTCTTTAGAGATGGATCTACAACACTTTTTCTGAGGTCCTTAGAAATCTCCTTTGTTCATGCCATGATACACTTCCACAAACATGTGTTGTGAAGATCAGACTTTGATAGATCCCTGTTCTTTAAATAAAAGTGGGTGTCCACTCACACCTGATTGTCATCCCACTGATTGAAAACACCTGACTCTAATTTCACCTTCAAATTAACTGCTAATCCTAGAGGTTCACATACTTTTGCCACTCACAGATATGTAATATTGGATCATTTTCCTCAATAAATAAATGACCAAGTATAATATTTTTGTCTCATTTGTTTAACTGGGTTCTCTTTATCTACTTTTAGGACTTGTGTGAAAATCTGATGATGTTTTAGGTCATATTTATACAGAAATATAGAAAATTCTAAAGGGTTCACAAACTTTCAAGCACCACTGTATTTGCAACACCAATGAGCAGGTTTTCCCATACCTCCAGCTGTTCATCAATAGTTGAAAAATTCTCTATGATGTACCTGAGCTGGGCGGCACGGTGGTGTAGTGGTTAGCGCTGTCGCCTCATAGCAAGAAGGTCCTGGGTTCGAGCCCCGGGGCCGGCGAGGGCTTTTCTGTGTGGAGTTTGCATGTTCACTCCGTGTCTGTGTGGGTTTGCTCCGGTTTCCCCCACAGTCCAAAGACATGCAGGTTAGGTTAACTGGTGACTCTAAATTGACCGTAGGTGTGAATGGTTGTCTGTGTCTATGTGTCAGCCCTGTGATGACCTGGCGACTTGTCCAGGGTGTACCCCACCTTTTGCCCGTAGTCAGCTGGGATAGGCTCCAGCTTGCCTGCGACCCTGTAGAAGGATAAAGCGGCTAGAGATAATGAGATGAGATGTACCTGAGCTAAGCCATGAAGATATTTTTCTTCACTAAAATTTTTATAGTTCTTTTTATTAATTACATTTGACTGTGTTCTAGGACTTTTAACACTATGGTAAGTGTAGCACCTTTAGTCCTGACTTTGAGGTTAAAGAGATACTCACATCGCTCTAGGTCTGGTAGGAGTTGCACCAGGAAGTGACTCACAAAAAGCAGTGGGTGTTGGCATTTGAATAGGTGATATTTTAATATAAATGCAAAACAAATAATAACATCAACAGCTTGGCTGTATTTTTATTTACCAAAATAAGGTGCCACAAAATAAAATAAAACAAAACAAAAAAAAGAGTCCACAGAACTCGAGCTCTCCTGCTCAATATTCTGGTAGGTTCAGTTCAAGAAGAAAGATCCAATGTGTGTGTATGTGTTCAGTGCATCAATGTCCATTCAGTTTCTTTGTCCTCAATTCCTATAAACTACTACCAGGGTAGGTTAGGAGCATGTGTGTCTTATCTGTTCTCAGAGTGTGAGATTCAGATGATCTGGAGTTGTCAAGGTAGGTTCTGCAGCTGGCCACACTGCATCTCCCACTCTCTCTCTCTCTCTCTCTCTCTCTCAGAATCGCTGGGCTGGGCTCGCCATCTTAATTGTTTCTCTCTATTTCTCGGACAGTAGATCAGACTAGCAAAAAAACAACAACCTGAGTCTTAAGCATTTTGTAGCACTTGTAACACTGTAAATGCAATAATTAATAAATAATGCTACTGGACCAGTTCTAGATTCGTTAGTGGTGTGTGTTGTATAGAGGAAGAGACATGAGACATGGATACAAATAAGCCGGCAGTTTACTGAATAATAATGAATATGAAAAGGGTCAGTAAGTTGGATTGGTTGAGTGTAAGTAGTTCAATAAATATATCAATGTAAATGGTTCAATAAATATTCACAGTACAAGACATAAATGAATAAATAGATCAATGAATATACAAGACAAGATGTAAGTGAATAAATAGATCAATAAATATTTGCAGTGCAAAATGCGTATTTAAATAAGTCCTATGAGTTTAATCTTTTCTTGTTGAATAAATTTAAATAAGTTTGAATATGGGTTTATTCTAGCTTTTCTTGACCGATCTGTTATAGTCTGAATAGCTTATTTCAGTAACAATTGCTTTAGCTATGTTTAAGCTATTTGATTCTATTCGTTTCTAGTTTTCTTTGAGTTAGCTCTTTCTCTTTAACAGGTAAGTATTTTAGGTAAGTATTTTAAATGTTTCTTCTGTTTAATTGTTTAACCTTTCAGTTTACTTTGACAGGAAACCATAAAAGGAAAAATAAACACAACCAATTCACACTCACACATTCACCCATTCACACTTCACAAGTTTCTATTCTATTTGAAGGCCCTCAATAGATTACTGTGTTGCAACACTAACTTTTCAGTCCAATGGATCCGTCCAATTCGATTTGTTCAATAGGTCAGTCAATATTCAAAGAATAGCTCAGTTCGAGTCAAACCGTGTATCGAATGCTGGTTTCAATCCTTGCAGGGGTTAGAATCTCTTGGGTAGGCTCGCCATCTAGTGTCCACTTCAATTATCGTTCAGTTCGTATGCTGCCTCGCAAACGCTGAATAGTAAAGGGTCCGATCCGTCGAGCTGTCCTCAAACTCTCCCGGGGGTAGGAAAAAAAACCTGGCCTGCACACAGGCCATAAAAATACATAAAATAAATAAATATTCCTCTCACCAGTAAAACTGTATACTCTAATTTTACATAGCGATAGCGGAGGAATGCTAAACTATTCCTCTCGCTACTGACTGTCACCATAGCAATGTAAAATGAACTCGGGCTTAGCCATTACTTAAAAGCACAAATTAACCGACAAAATGTCGAGGAATAGGGAATAATCTATCATACATTTCCCTTCTTTAACACAAAACATTCAGAAGCTAGTGAAAACACCTTGAATAACTGTGTTTTGACAGGTGTAAACATAGGTTTCACCTCGCTAGCTTATTACATTGTAATACATTCATTCAACTCGTTGAACATACAAAAACAAAGTAAAACTCACCAAAACACTCTTCAAAACACTCTCATCAAGATCACCGCTAAGATGTTGTCGGGTTGACTGTTGATGAACTATATTAGAGATGTTAAATGCGATTTATTTGGATACTATTCAAGAGGTCTATATTTCGTGTTGATTCGTAGTGATTTCTGTTAGCGTCTGCCGTTAGTGTTTAGAACTAGCTTGTGCATAGCTGGGGCAGTGTCATTAAATTAAAGGGATGGTTCAAACACCATTAAAAGCATATAAACTTGTACTAAGTGGATTCTAATAAGTGTATCTATTAATGACTGTGTCTTATTTACGTGTTTATTGCTATTTATTCATAAATATTTCTTATTTATTTGACTAGGATTATTTATAGTCCTATTTGAACTGGGGGTTACAATTTACTCTCACAAAGGGAGTTTTTCTCCTCAGCTCACAGCTTATCAGGATGAAACCTGGATTCGCCTGTGACCACCGGGTCTGCCTGCGGACTTCTCTGCCTTTATCCACGGCTGTCTGCTACACTTTGCCTTGTGTTTTCTTTGTTTTTTTTCTGCTACCGACTCTTTTGGTATGGTCTGCTCTGCTGCTGTCTGCCTCGTGTCTGAGAGAAAAATGGCATCTGCTCGCAGGTGCAGACTTCACGCAATTGAGGTTTTTCACCCACGTGACCAAGTCATGTGATGCATCGTTAGGCTGCCATTTTGGACGTCACGGCTCGAATCAGTTTGAATGCGAGGAAGGCGACAAACGAAAAACATAAAAGAAAAAGGAGCGAGATGCAGAAAACACCTTCACTATCCAGGGACGTAGGGCATTTACAGGGCGAGCAGAGGAAGAGGTATTTGCAAAAATTGAGGTTAGCAGGCTTAGAGAACGACGTTTACCTGCTTCCACCAGGATTGTTCACTGATGTACGGAAGTACACGAAGCCCTTGTCTTTACCTGACTTTGGCCCACATGATCTGTATACCTATGTCGTTAAAAACCCATCGCCATACACAGGTATTGATCTGAAAGCGTATAAGAGTTTGGATGCCTACAAATATTTTGTGTCAGGCTGGGTAACATGCCTACATCAGTGGGTCGTCCCTGGAGCCGGTGGTCGCCATCTTATTACAGCTAAGGTTTGTTCACATTTTCATTTACTTTCGGTCCTCAGGATAAACAAAATGTTATTAAATGTCATTGAAATAACTTCTTAGTCTGTTGAGACATGGCCCGTTATAAATTTGCTGTTACCAGGCAATGACCAAGAACTGTATTATTAGGGTCGGTGTCTGTGTTGTAGCAGTGTACTAGCAGCTAGCTGTTAGCACTAACTAATGTCAACAACATAGTAGCTAGTATGTTACTGTAGCAATGTTTACGTTCAGTCATTTGGATGACTGTTAAAACCTTTCAGTCTCAAGTTTTTTCTTTACTGTATTTACTAGTTTACTGTAATTATGATCCGGCAGCTATTTACACCGGATCCAGTGTAAATAGCTGCCGGAGCGTGCTCCGGCTTGCTCCCCCTCAAATTAAGCAGCGCGCTCCGGCTTGCTCCCAGAGCACTCCGGGAGCAAGCCGGAGCACGCTGCTTAATTTGAGGGGGAGCAAGCCGGAGCGCGCTCCGGAACCTCGGCCGGAGCACTCCGGGAGCAAGCCGGAGCGCGCTGCTTAATTTGAGGGGGAGCAAGCCGGAGCGCACTCCAGAACCTCGGCCGGAGCACTCCGGGAGCAAGCCGGAGCGCGCTGCTTAATTTGAGGGGGAGCAAGCCGGAGCGCGCTCCGGCAGCTATTTACACTGGATCCGGTGTAAATAGCTGCCGGATCATAATTACAGTAAACTAGTAAATACAGTAAAGAAAAAATTTGAGACTGAAATGTTTTAACAGTCATCCAAATGACTGAACGTAAACATTGCTACAGTAACATACTAGCTACTATGTTGTTGACATTAGCTAGCTTGACCTTCAAAATGGCGGACACCGGGGCGTCAGGTGACCCTGTGACGTCAGGTGAAATACCTCAATACCTGACCTAGGTTCACGGGGAAAACAACACTAGCAGGGGAACACTGCCCCCTACTGGAGGTTTATTGTAACTGTCTAAATGAAAAATATAGGATTCGTGACCTGATTTTTCATGCTGGGGCCATCCTTAAAAAAAAAATCCGTTTCCTGTCCACCGGGTGAGCAAAAAAATTTTCAGTCGGGAGGGAGGGAATTTTTTTTATATATGGATGGATAAGAAATCACAATGCTGTGTTTGCTTTTTCTTTCAGTACTTTTTTATTACAAAAGCAGACACATTTAATAAAATATGACAGTTTAATCAACTGAAACTTGTACAAAAACTTCAAGTTAGCATTTTATATGCTGACTGCAACATTTGCAAAACTTTTACAAAGGTACTTAAAATGTCTGACACACAGACTTTTTGTAGTTCTAAATCGACCGTTAGGCCGAGTTCGGATGAAATTACACTATTAAAATGATCACTGAATGATTTTCTGAATCTTTACTATTTTGTTGTTCGCTAGAATACCATTTTGCGATTTCACACTTAAGCAAATGTTTGAAAACTCCGGATCTCCTTCCTTCATGGTGGCTGCCATTTTTTTGTGCCGCACGGTGCATACGCAGAGCTGATTCAATTCTATATTCTGCGCGGAATGCAGGGCTTTCCACAAGCCCCGGCCATACAGCCGACTACACAATTAAGTCCAGCCGGCTACTTTAATGACTATTATTTTTGTAGCCTACAGGCTCTAAATATTAATTTTCGATTTTAATAAAATTAAATGTTTATCTAACGGACTGACAATAATGTCAAACTGAACCACACTCATTTAAGTTGTGAGTCGTGCTGTTTGTACCTATAATAACCACAAATTCCCCGCGACTTCATTGATCAAGGGAGAGTAACTCTTCCGCGGCCCCGACATGCGGTGTGTGTGTGCGCCTGCACTCAGCGGAGGCAGTAGTGTGTCGGAGGGAACAGAAGCAGAGATAACGCTTATTTTGTCTCCGGTAAACCAGTCTTCTCGCATTCAATTTACGTGCTGGCATCAAAAGACACCGTTGGTTGTAAATGAAACCAAACGTTGGAGTGTATTTTCATACACAAATGGAGAAATGTTCGCTGAGTGTTTAATTCTGTAGCCACCACTGCAGACCGTTGTCATTGTTATTTCATAGCATGCTCAGCTGCGTGAATGTGTCATGCACCGAAAATAAGAGATTTACAAGCCAGGAACGCCTCATGATGCAATACGCAAGAAAAGAAAGAAGATTTACTACCATTTTACTTTGTATTTGAGTAAAGTGAATAAATAAATGGTCTGTGGAAAATACATTTAATCCTGGGAACTGCGTGCACAGGAGTTTATTTTGTGTTTACTCCCCCCCGGCTGGCTACTTATTTGTCATGGCTGGCTAGTATGATCCTTAGTGGAAAGCCCTGGGAATGTGTAAATGTCAAGTTCAATTTTAGATTTATGAACCTGAAAAATTTGGCATCGTGGCTCAGGTGGATAAGGCGCCACACCATAAATTCAGGGACCCAGGTTCGATTCCCACCTGAGGTCATTTCCTGATCCCTCCCTGTCTCTCTCTCTCCTGCTCATTTCCTGTCTCTACACTGTCCTATTCAATAAAGGTGAAAAAAGCCCAAAAAATATCTTCAAAAAAAAATTCAACTGCACAAATGGCACTCACCTGGCTGGTGGACTGGAAACAGAACATTTTTTTTAATAATGGCCTGGTTACACCCTCCCTTCTCAAATCAGCATGAGTCCCTTCATGCTTAGTTCTCTGGACTACCAGGGAACTGTCATCTCCTATAGTATCAAGGGCTCTATTGAAACTCTCTAAGAGACTCTTGGCGAAAGAAATTAAAGGTTTCCCTAACTCATCATAATGAAAGCGTTTGGGGGGGTCTTCTCAACCTTTCAGATCTACGTGTGGTCAAGTCTGGGTCATCAATGTCTGTATCAGTCAACTGTCTGTCTTAGTCATTCTGGTCTTGGTTAATAATGTCTGTGTCAACAATGTCTCCAGTTGGTTTTGATTGACTTTCACCAATAAGTTCGCCATGCTCAAGCTCCTCTTGACATACAAAACTTGTGTCACTGTCAGCAGTAACCATGTTTCCTTTGTTCGGGTCTGGTTCAATGGCTTGCTCAACTGCAACCTCCGGCTCCTGCAAGGCCAAATTGGGAAGCACTTCCCCTGTCTCTGCAGGTGGTACAGGTAAGTTGCCAGCAGCAAGTTCATCCTGATGTTCGGAATTTGTGGAGTTGGCTGCTGAACAGCCACCCTGTGGAGCTGGGTTCACAGGGAGATGCTGTCCCCTGGGAAGCTCATAGACCTGAATGAACCTTTTCTCAGGAATGACAGACAATTGAACAGGACAATCGCATGAGTCATCTTTAGACTCTGAGTTATCCTCTTGAGACTGAGACTGTAGGCTCCTTGTTCTGGGGCGGCGTACCTTTGGAGCAACCTGCTCAGGCTCCTCATTATCTACCAGATTACCACAAGGCAGCAGGTGATCCCTGTGCAGCATTCGAGTGGGACCCTCTCCATTGATGGGCTGCACTGTATAAACTGGTAAGTCTCCCTTTCTGTTCAAGACTTTGTATACAGCTGACTCCCACTTGTCTGCTAGCTTGTGTTTGTTTCTTAACCGCAGGTTCTGTACAAGCACATGATCACCTTCCTGGAGTGTTGATCCTCTCACTACCTTATCAAACCTGGATTTGTGCCATTCAGCAACCTTGGTGGAACTTTTGACTACAATCAGGTAGCTCTCTTCAAGACGTGCTTTCAGGTTCTTCACATATTGAGAGTGACTTTTGGGAGCTCCACCCTGGACAGGTAAACCAAAGGCAATATCTACAGGTAGCCTGGGTCGGTGCCCAAACATCAACTCATAGGTACTAAAACCCGTTACATCATTTTTCGTACAGCTGCATGCATGAGTTAGCGGCTTGACAAAGTCACACCAGTGACTCTTGTCTTTTTCTTTCAAGGTTCCTAACGTGCTCAAGAGAGTTCTGTTGAACCTTTCAACAGGATTCCCGCGGGGGTGGTAAGGACTTGTACGTACCCTTTTGATACCAGCGAGAGCACAGAATTCGTGGATCAGCTGGGACTCAATGTCTCTGCCCTGGTCACTCAAGATTCGCTCTGGAAACCCGTAATGTATCAGAAACTGCTCTCAAAGACACTTAGCCACTGTTGTTGCTTTCTGATCCTTCGTTGGTAGTGCAACAGCGTATTTTGTGAAATGATCAGTTATAACTAAGACGTCTTTGGTGTTTTTATTGTCAGGTTCCAAGGATAGATAGTCTATGCAGACTAGTTCCATGGGACGCATTGTTTGAATACTTACAAGAGGTGCAGATTTCTCAGGTGGTGTTTTCCTCCTGAAACAACGTCCACAAGATTTGATCTTGTTCTCTACATCCTTAGCCATCTTTGGCCAATAAAACCTTGAACAAATAAGGTCAAGAGTTCTGTCTAGGCCAAGGTGTCCCATATCTTCGTGGAGCCAAGAAAGAATGGGGAACCAAAGAGACATAGGAACCACAAACTGGTAAGTGATGTCACCATCCAACTGGCGGGCTCTGTAAAGAAGGTTACTTTTCAGTTCAAACTGCTTCCATTCTTTAAGCATTAGCTTAAGCTCTAATGAATCAGGGATGGATTTGGGATTTATCCCATTTCCAGATTCAAGCAGGTTGATGACCTTCCCAAGGACTGGATCAGATCTCTGATGATGTTGGAGATCTGCTCTGCTGAATGTAGGTATGATGGAACAACCTAGTGCCTCCACTTCTCCATAGGCACCTGGTACTGAATTGGCATGTAAAGCCAGGGACTCTACCAAAGGGACAGAAGGTAAGTTACCCTTGGCCTCAACAAGGTGACGACTGCACAAAGCAGTGACAGCATCAGGTGGCAAGTCAAGATGTTCAGGAGGAGAAGAAAGATGATGTGAATCAAACTGTTTCATTTGCTCTGTCTCTTCAAGGAACACATCGTCGTCTGGCAGATCGTCATGAGGATGTCTGGAGAGACCATCTGCATCTTGGTTGCTCTTCCCAGCCCTATACCTGATGTTAAAGTCAAAAGTGGAAAGAGCAGCCCACCAGCGATAGCTAGCGGCCTCAAGTTTGGCAGACTTCAAGATATACATCAATGGGTTGTTTTCTGTTACAACCGTGAACACATTTCCATAAAGATAGTCATGAAATTTTTCTACCACAGATCACTTTAAAGCCAAAAACTCTAATTTGTGGGCTGGGTAGCATTTCTCACTGGAAGAGAGCCCTCTACTGGCGTACACTATAACGCGCAGTTCACCATCTTCCTCTTGGTAAAGAGCGGCACCTAGCCCAGAAGTACTCGCATCGGTGTGAAGAACATATGGAAGTTTTGGATTTGTGAATCCAAGGACTGGTGCAGAAGTGAGCTTGTCTATGATGGTCTGAAACGCTTCTTGACAAGCCGGCGTCCATCGATTGGCAAATGTTCAAGTATCTGGTGGAGGAAGGAGTTGCCTTTTTGCCCTTCTTACATGGTGGATAACCACCGGTAAGGTCGTTCAAGGGCCTTATTATCCTGGAATAGTCCTTGACAAACCAGCAGTAATATCCTGCAAAACCAAGGAATCATTTGAGCTCAGTAAGTGTGTTTGGCCGTGGCCAAGTGCGAAGGGCACTCACCTTCTCAGGGTCAGTCTCAACACCCTTGCTTGAGACAATGTGCTCTAAGTAGCGCACAGAGTTCTGGAAAAAATGACACTTAGATGGAGACAGTTTCAAGCCATATTCCCGCAGTTGCTGGAGAACATCCAAAAGTCGTCTTTCATGTTCCTCTTTGGTGTCCGAAAACACGATGACATCATCCAAGAAAACCAGCACTTCTTTCAGGTTAAGGCTACCCATACACCGCTCCATTAAGTGCTGAAAGGTGCTGGGGACATTAGTGATACCCTGGGGCATACGATTGAACTCATAAAAACCCAGAGGGCACACAAAAGCAGTTTTTGGTTTGTCACATTCTTTCATTTCTATCTGGTAATACCCAGATTTTAAGTCCATTACCGAGAGCCATTTGGATCCGGCAAGCACTGAGAAAGACTCTTCAAGATGTGGAAGTGCATAAGCATCTCAGATCATCAAGGAGTTCAACTTTCAATAGTCAATGCAAAGTCGGACATTGCCGTTTTTTTTCCGAACTACGACAATTGGCGAAGAGTAGGATGATTCCGATTCGCAAATCACTCCTGCCGCCAGAAGCGCTTGTAGATGTTTCCTTACTGCTTCATAATCGTTAGAGTGTATTGGTCTAGATTTCTGTTTGAAAGGTGTTTCATCTCTCAGGTGTATGTGATGTTCGACCTTGGATGTGTGTCCGAAATCTAGCTTATGCTGAGCGAAAACATCAGCATAAGTGTTCAAGCTCTGTGTTATCCTCTCCTTCCACTCTTGTGGAAGAAGGGACTCGCCAAAGTCAAAGACAAGACCTAACTCGGTGGATTCAGAAGTTGACTGAGGAGAAACAGCACAACACTTAACAATGTTAGTGTTCTCATGAGAAGCAGGTAAGTTGTCATGAACTGATGCAGGAGCATGAAGTTCAGCAATAACACAACTACAGGGAAGTGTTACGTCATGTTCGTTTTCATTTCTTACCCACACAGGTAACTCGAAGGGATGTTCCTTGGGCATGCGGACAAGACAACACTATACAAAGATGCCACCAGGTAATGTGGACATGCTAGGATGTTCAACAAGGACACATTCATCTGTGGTGTTAATCTTAGCATAACCCTCTAGAACAGACTTTCTCAACCAGGGTGCCGTCTGGCTTTGTTAGGGGTGCCGTCAAAAAATTATATATTCTAACATTGAAATAAATAAAATGAATTAAAATTCCCAAAAGCAATAGTTACACTAATGCAGACCATCACTGTGTTAGGACTAGGACTGTTTTGGCTTCTAGAGGCCGCTGTTATTTCCTTTTCGTGTCATGTTTATTTTGGCCTCTAGAGGCCGCCACTGTTCCTGTGTTTTGTGTTTTTGTTAATTGCCTGTTTAGTCCTAATTATCTTCACCTGTGTCCTTAATTAGTTTGTGTATTTATACGCCTGAGTTCAGTCCTCTTGTCACGGAGTCTTTGTGCTGTTATGTTTATCTCCAGTTTCCTCTGTACCGTGTTCTTTGTTTTGCACTTTGCTTTTCTGGTTTTTTGGCTTTTGTTTTGTACCTTTGGATATTTTTATTTTTGTGATCTTCTGAGCTTTTGCATTTTTGCCTTTTCCTTTTTGGACTTTGAACTTTTGATATTTTATTTTTCCCTTTGTCTTCCCAGTATTGGATTATACTCTTTGTTTTTGTTTTTTTGTTTTGCCCTGTATATAGTGTATATAGTATAAATAAACCCTTTGATACCTTTTCTACTTCCGCCTCACGCCTCTGCATTTGAGTCATCCCCCTGGTGGCCTAGTGGGGGTTTGCTGGATTATCACACCAACGAACCAGGTTTGAATCCCAGCAAAACCCTAACACACTGCCTCATGCATCATCAAAATTTGTCTCACGGCCCCCTTTCCCATGTCTCAGCGTGACTGCATATATTTTATATGGGGGTGCCTTGAGAATTTGCATATTTCTGAAGGGTGCTGTGACTGAAAAAAGGTTGAGAAACGCTGCTCTAGAAGCACTCTCCCTTGTGCAGGTATCACTCTCTGTTCTCTGCCTTTCAGAGTCATCAAGCCGACTTTCCCAGTGGAACTTACCTCCTTCCTGAGCTTCAGAATGCGAAGGATTTGTCAAAAGCCATAAACAGGTGAAAGATCATTTGGATTTTTCTCATGACAATGCTCGTCATACATGATGTCAAGTGCATTTGTACCTATGGAGCACTTGCATGTGACGTCACAGCCGATCCAGATTGTGACAGACGCCATCTTGTCGGTCAAACGCCATATTCCGCCTTCTACTTCTACTTCTGGTTCTACTTCTGCTTTTACTTCTACCTTTTCTTCTGGAAAACCCTACTATATACAATTCTACTACAAAGGCTGCGGCTACAAGCTCTCCCTACCTGTGCACATTTTTTATGTTTTTTGTGTGTATTTTTGCGTGTTGTTCGTCTGTACCGGACTTCAATATCCACTACAACCGTATGGACTTACTGGACATTGGTTTCCAGCAGAAAATGACGGTTTGTAGCGATTTCCATCGCATGCACAACATTCCGGAGGAGAAAAAAAAAAAACATTCCGGACGAGATAGCGAGACCAGCGGGGTCTCCGTGGATTGTTATTGGAAGCAAAGTGAAGGAGGCGGTGCCGGGAGCGGAAGCAAAAGCGAGGCTGCAGGCAGAGCCGGCCTGTTGACTAAGCTCAGAAAACAGCCACTCAAATCTCCACTGCCAAGCCTCTACCTCTCCAACGCCAGATCCATGTAAACAAGACGGACGATTTGGAATTACCTTATTCTATTCTATAATCGGCTGGTCAGTGCTATACTCAATACTTAAGTGACTTACCCATCCAATGAGGATTCTTGTTTACAAGATGCCACATCTGAGTCGCTGACAAATCCTGAATTTCTGTAGAGATAACTGTCCAGAAATTTATAAGCACGCAGTGCTTCACCACTGAACAGCGAGGGAAAGTTAATGAGGTAATTATACACGTCCGGGTATTCCGCTGGCAGTTCAAAATCCGGTCGTGAAAACTCCGTCCGGTAAGCCATAAGGGTCACAAATCTGTAGATCGTTTATTTTAGACATATATCTAGTTATCTGTTCATTAGAAAAATGAGCCGTGTAGTCCGTCGGTTGAAATTGATCCATTCTGTACACGAGTGCAGCAGTATTCAGCTTTTTTTTTGACCGACAAGATGGCGGTTGTGTACTTTCCAGTCACGTGACTGCAAGATCTCTATAAGTACAGGAAGTTCGCAGTTGGTGCGTATATCTGGAACGACCAATGCTCAAGTAGATACTTCAGGTTCAGTTTTGACAAAGTTCTTTGGAAACTTAAGGACAAGGGGAATATAACCCAAGTAAGGAACGATGGCACCACTAGCACCTTCAACATCAAGACCATCAATTGGTTGAATGGGATGTTCGGACAGATAGGTGCTGTAGAAAGAATTGGACACTGTCGTCACTTGAGATCCAGTGTCAAGAAGACAACTACACTCAACTCCTGCCACTGTGATGTTAGCAGTACATTTATTCCCAACAAGTCCTCTTGGAAGCTTGATGTGTTGTTCCAGGTTTTGAGAATGAATGGATGCTAGGTTGGAAGGATCAGTTTTGGGACATGCACGCCTGGTTTCAGTTACTGTTAGTCCCTCAACAGGAACTGAGGTTAGTTTAAATCAGAATCAGAAACACTTTATTGCCAGGTATGTGGACACACACGAGGAATTTGACTCCGGTTTCACTTAGCTCTCATAGTACAAAACAGATAAAAAGCGTATACACAAAACAAACAAACAACAACAAAGGGGGGTGCAATAGGTGCATAGTGCAAAGTAATCCAGGTAAGTCAAGTATGAAATAGATAAATAAATATAAAGTATACAGTGTGCACAGAATGATGGTATGAGTGTTCAGATATTTTACAAGTGATATTAGTGATATATGAGTCTGGATTTTAGCTGTTTATCACAGAAAGGATTTTATGTTTTGGTGCAATATGATGCATAGTGCAAAGATGAAATCATAAATATAAATAAGTATAAATATAATATAAGTAACAGTGAACACAGAATGACTGTAGAAGTGTGCAGATATTTAGCAAGTGATATTACTGATATATGAATCTGGATTTTAGCTGTTCATCACAGAGACAGCCTGAGGGAAGAAACTATTCTTGTGTCTGGTTGTTTTTGCATACAGTGATCTATATCACCTCCCTGAGGGGAGAAGTTCAAACAGTTTATGACCAGGGTGTGATGGGTCCACAGAGATGTTACCTGCCCATTTCCTGACTCTGGACAGGTATGGGTCTTGGATGGAGGGCAGATTGACACCAATAATTTTCTCTGCAGACCTTATTGTCCATTGCAGTCTGTTCTTCTCCTGTTTGGTGACTGATCCAAACCAAACAGTGATGGAAGAGCAAAGAACAGACTGAATGATGGCAGTGTAGAATTGTGTCAGCAGCTCCTTTGGCAGGTTGAGCTTCCTGAGCTGGTGCAGAAAGTACAACCTCTGCTGAGCCTTTTTGATGATAGTGACTGTGTTGGTCTCCCACTTCAAGTCCTGAGAGATTGTGGAACCCAGAAGCCTGAAACTTTCAACAGCAGTCACAGTGTTGTTGGTGATGGTGATGGGCAGCAGAGTGGGGGGGCTCCTCCTAAAGTCCACTGTCATCTCCACAGTTTTGAGCGTGTTCAGTTCCAGATTGTTCTGACCGTACCACCAGACCAGCTGTTCAACCTCCCGTCTGTATGCAAACTCGTCACCATCCCGGATGAGGCCGATGACCGTTGTATCGTCCGCAAATTTCAGGAGTTTAACAGACGGATCTCTTGAGGTGCAATTGTTGGTATAAAGGGAGAAGAGCAGTGGAGAGAGCACACACCCTTGAGGGGGCGCCAGTGCTGATAGTCCGAGTGCTGGATATGATGCTCCCCATCCTCACCTGCTGCTTCCTGTCAGTCAGGAAGTTTGTAATCCACTGACAGGTGGAGGAGGGCATAGTGAGCTGGGTGAGCTTGGTGTGGAGGATGTCTGGAACAATGGTGTTGAATGCCGAACTTGCCGAATCACTTGCCGAACGATGTAGTGTAGACCCACATTTATTGTATCATCCACTGACCTGTTTGCTCGGTAGACAAACTGCAGGGAGTCCAGCAGGGGGTCTGTGATGTCCTTCAGGTGTGACAACACCAGTCTCTCGAAGGACTTCATGACTACAGATGTGAGGGCAACAGGCCTGGAGCTAGGCCCAAGATGTTTAACAACATTGGCAGCGGGTGGAAGAAGGCGCACTACTATTCTCCTCACAGTGAGTTTGTCAGACATGGAAGGATCAGCAAGATAAAATCAACATTACTACACCATGTATCATAGTCTGACTCTAAGTTGGGACAGGGAGTTTTCCCAGAAAAAGACCTTAGCTTGGTGGAGCCATGGTATTGAGAAACCATGTCGCTATTCCTAATGACATGCTCAACTACCACCTTTTGGACCTCGGAAGAGGTGAGTTGTTCAGAAGGTAGGTAAAAGCCTGGTTTCTTAGGTGAGGGTACTGCCTCTGCACCTACAATGAGTGAAAGGGAGTCATGTTCATGGGAATGAGTTACGTCAGTGACCACTTTAACAGGAGTTTGGGTCGGGTTAGTCACTACTTCTGCTGAGGTTACATCACTGGTCAACTGAGGTTCATGGTCAGTTTTAAACATACCTGTTTCAGCTGTCTGGGGTTTGGTAGACTCATGAATTCTGGTCAACTCGTCCAGCAAAGCCTTCTCAAAGTCAGCACCACTTAGCTTAGCAACATCTCGCAGTTCAGCTAAATAAGTGTGTGCCAAGGTTGAACCTTTGTCAGCTGCATAAAGGTCAGAGAAGCACTGAATGTGGTTTGTAACATTTGGGTTACTAGTGGGTCGGCTGCAGGGCAAAGTGCTCTGCAGGAACTGAATGGGCTCACCTGACTTGAACTCTACGATAGCTGTGTCTTTAAACCGCGCTTCTGAATTGGTTACTTTGATTATCCTTTCAATAGGACCGCACTGCCCTAAGTAATCAATTACCTCATTATCTATTGCTTCACCAGTTAAACCATCTACTAAGACAGCATTGGGTACTTTCACATTTTCAGCAGTAATAACATCCATAATGTCATTGTAACAGTTCCCACTAAGGGTGGAGCACAGAGGACGGCAGGACAGAGATCAGGTTTGTACACTACGGCTTTTATTGCCACACTTTTCAGTGAAAACAATACGGTTAATGCAGACACACACACACAACCGGCATCTGGTTTCGGGATGAGCTCCTCTGCTCTCGCTCTCCCTCCTTAAATAGGGTGCGGTCACTGGGAAGACACACAAACACAGGTTAATTGCCGTCAGGTGTAGTGATTCTGCCACTTACCTTCCCTGACTCTGCCCTCCTGTCACAGACCGGCGCTTGACCATGCCCCCGCTGCCACATACCCCCACCGCCCGACTCAGGCCGGGCAGCCGTCCGGCCCGCAGCTGACTCCCCCCCCCGACGGGAGAGGAAGTCCGCCACGACCATCTGCGCCCCCGGCCTGTGGACTACCTTAAAATTGAAGGGTTGGAGTGCCAGATACCGCTAGTGACATACTCAGAATGCTCGCCTGTCTGCCGCAGAACGGTAGGGGCCCTCGCGGTAAGCTGCGGTAAGGGTGCAGTTACAACTTGCAGCCATGGGGGCAGCATAACACTGAAGTAGGCTTTGTCAGTGGCCGCCAAAACATGTGCGCCCGCCATCTCTCCCTCTCCTTTCGTTGATAATCGGCGATTTGGTGATAGCAAATTACCTCTATTGCTAACTAATAACAGAGACAATTGAACGCATACGAGTTGATAATTGCATGCCACAAACTTGAGCAGATGTGCCAATTTCTCCTCTCACCTCCTTTCCTCCATGCAGCTGTTAAAAAAAATTGCAATTGCACAGTTTGTTTGGCATGCCCCGTCACTTAATTTTTTGTACAGACACTGCTGTTGTTTTGTAGGTGAAGACAGTTAGTCTGGTTATGTTAGTTATTAATAAATATCCCAACTTAATTTATAACATTAATATTCTAGCGCATGCCGATTCAGCTGATAACGAGATCATTAAACTGCACAGTATTCTCTAGCACACTTCCAGGATTTAAGTTAGAGAGGTGAAGTGGCTGTGCGTGATTTCGGTATTTAAAATAAATGTTGTTTGTATAAACATAGTTCGGGAGGAAGCCTGCGGAGTGATTGACAGCTGTCATTACCTGCTCCCGCCTTCCCGGAGATTTAATCCCTCCTGCTCCTTTCACCTGTCATGCGCGAAGTCTTCTCGAATTGTCCCACCACTTCCCCCTTCTCCTCCATTTCACTAGAGCACCCAGCTGCAATTCCTCTATAGGGGGTGTGTGAAGCGGATCTCATCCCGTATGATCTCCGCTGAAAGCATCCAGGTACCGAGGCCAGCTGACATGCCAAACATGCTTACTGTACACCAAGCACTCAAGGGCGAACTAGTGAAACTTGGTTTATAATTTATGCTATTTTACACATCTAATGACAAAAGTTAAGATAGGCTACTAAACTGTTGGGACGAAGGCTGAGCATTTTTGCACAAGTGGAATTTAAACACATAGCCTAGTTATCATGCAGTGACGTTTCATTTAATTTCTCAGCATTCCAGCTTAATGCGCGGCAGAAATGACACTGCATGAAAAGTGGGATTTACGGGAGCAAACGGGACTGTAGATTTCTGTGGAATTTCAGGTTTATGACAATTTACAGCAATTTGCAGGCAACACTGAAAACTGCCATGAATTGTCGGAAATGGACGTGTAACTTGCTTTGGCAGTTGTCCCCCATGACCCCCCTTCCCCTAAGCCTAGGGAAGGCTATACAAATGCAAATCAGGATAGCAGGGGGAGTTCCCAGGTAACATTTTACTAAAAGGTATTAACTTAACTGTAAGAATTGTAGAATTGTAAGCTTTTTAAAACTGAGTTGCTGCACACAAGTCAAGTCAAGAAGGTTTATTGTCATTTAAGCCATATATAGTACACAGTGAGATGAAAAACTTTTACTAGTACTAAAAATAACAAAGACATGAATGCAACAATAATGTGTTTCAACAGTGTACTGTGAAAGTAGCAGCCAAGGGTATATGTCTATCAATAATAGCAACAGTACAAAACCTGTATATTGCTGGAATATTGCTGGAAAAGGCAGTGAGGGAATTAACACAGAGAACATTTCCAAGTATCCACACAAACTGTTTGATGCACAGAAGAAGCGATGTGATGGCGTTATCAGAAATCTTGAAGGCTGATTGCCATGACAAAAGCATCATGGCCAGAAATTTCATCAAGTCTTCTGGTTTTTCACTTCTGGACTGATCACTTCCATGCCCCTCTCCATCTTGTATGTCTGGACAGGCTTCACTCTGCTCCTCAGCAAGGCTTTCCCCCTCTTCAGTCACATACTCATCCTATGCAAATGTAAAACACACATTTAAATTCATATCCATGCAATAAATTACAATGCATGCAAATGCCCACATTCGACACCTCAAACGACCATACTCAGTGCATGAATATGTCCATGTCAGAGTGAATTGAGGTATTTCACTCACGTGACCAAGTCATGTGATGCTGCCATTTTGGACGGCACGGCTCGAATCAGTTTGAATGCGAGGAAGGCGACAAACGAAAAACAAAAGAAAAAGGAGCGAGATGCAGAAAACACCTTCACTATCCAGTGATGTAGGGCATTTACAGGGCGAGCAGAGGGAGAGGTATTTGCAAAAATTGAGGTTAGCAGGCTTAGAGAACGACGTTTACCTGCTTCCACCAGGATTGTTCACTGACGTACGGAAGTACACAAAGCCCTCGTCTTTACCTGACTTCGGCCCACATGATCTGTATACCTATGTCGTTAAAAACCCATCGCCATACACAGGTATTGATCTGAAAGCGTATAAGAGTTTGGATGCCTACAAATATTTTGTCAGGCTGGGTAACATGCCTACATCAGCGGGTCGTCCCTGGAGCCGGTGGTCGCCATCTTATTACAGCTAAGGTTTGTTCACATTTTCATTTACTTTCGGTCCTCAGGATAAACAAAATGTTATTAAATGTCATTGAAATAACTTCTTAGTCTGTTGAGACATGGCCCGTTATAAATTTGCTGTTACCAGGCAATGACTAAGAACTGTATTATTAGGGTCGGTGTCTGTGTTGTAGCAGTGTACTAGCAGCTAGCTGTTAGCACTAGCTAATGTCAACAACATAGTAGCTGGTATGTTACTGTAGCAATATTTACGTTCAGTCATTTGGATGACTGTTAAAACCTTTCAGTCTCAAGTTTTTCCTTTACTGGATTTACTAGTTTACTGAGCTAGCGCGCTCGGCCAAACCGGGAGCCATCGCGCGCTCTCCGGCCGGGCCGGGAGCCATCGCGCGCTCTCCGGCCGGGCCGCGAGCCATCGCTCGCTCTCCGGCCGGGCCGCGAGCCATCGCTCGCTCTCCGGCCGGGCCGGGAGCCATCGCTCGCTCTCCGGCCGGGCCGGGAGCCATCGCTCGCTCTCCGGCCGGGCCGGGAGCCATCGCTCGCTCTCCGGCCGGGCCGGGAGCCATCGCTCGCTCTCCGGCCGGGCCGGGAGCCATCGCTCGCTCTCCGGCCGGGCCGGGAGCCATCGCTCGCTCTCCGGCCGGGCCGGGAGCCATCGCGCGCTCTCCGGCCGGGCCGGGAGCCATCGCGCGCTAGCTCAGTAAACTAGTAAATCCAATAAAGGAAAAACTTGAGACTGAAAGGTTTTAACAGTCATCCAAATGACTGAACGTAAATATTGCTACAGTAACATACCAGCTACTGTTGTTGACATTAGCTAGCTTGCCGTCCAAAATGGTGGACACCGGGGCGTCACGTGACCCTGTGACGTCAGGTGAAATACCTCAATAGGCCATCATTAGCATGGCCATTTTAGTATGAGACCAGTCAAATGACCACAGTCAGTGCATGAATATGTCCATGGCAGAGTGAATAGGCACCGTTCGAACTACGGGGGTACTCAGGGGATCCGAGATCCCCTGAAACAGACATGAGATCCCTTGAAAACTTGATTTGGGAAATGTTGGGGGGGTCTCTAAAATATTGGCAAAATGATGTTTATTGACATAGCAATCGTGTGTAACGGGAAGCATTTGCATATCCGAAGTGTTGTGTTCACATCAAAAATAAAATAAACCGATATGACAACGACTGCTGCTGCCAAGTTGGGGACACAAACTAGTAGAAAGGAAGTGTGCCAACAGTGCCAACACACTTCCTTTCTACTAGTTTGTGTCCCCAGAATTTTCCCATTGTTACCATTGGTAATGTTCCCATTGATATCATTGTTGATGCGAGGTTGTTTTTTGAACATGCCAATGCGGACATGATTTCCCCTGATGAGTTATGACTTCAGACGCAATGCGTGTGTGGAGGTGTGGAGTCCGCGTGATATGTGCGTAAGATAGGCTTCTCATGTGTTTGGAGATTCGCACTCTGAGACAAGCGCAAGCACAAGCACCCCCCCCCCCCCAAGGGAAAAAAGGGACCCCCCGAAAATATCGGCATAGTTTGAACACTGTGAATAGGCCATCGTTAACATGACCATTTGAGTATGAAAAGATTGTGAAACTATAGTTTAAAAAAATCATATGCATCTCAAACTGCTGTTAAAAGAAGCCTAATCTGTGGCCTCTGTGTTTATTTCAGGGGAATCTTGAAATTACTTATAATTGAATTGTTTAATTCAGTCAGTAAGCAGGAACTTCATACTTCTATATTCAAAAATATCCAAAATGGTTTATATCACAAACATGCGAGCATGTACCATATAACAATAACCTCGCATGTGATTGGACCAGGACCAGGCGGTCATGGGCGTGGCTCATACAGTATAAACAGGTGTACCGTAGCTTACCAGGTACCTTAGTTTTCATGTGCTCCGGAACTTTCTCTTGGTTTCTGGGATTTTTGCTGCTTGGTGATCTTCAATGGCTGGACGGCGCCTCGCGTTCTACTCTCCATCGACTCCTGTGTATGGACGCGATGGACCTGTGTCGGGAAGTCCGCAGACCGTTGAGAGAAAACTGCTGTCTGCTCTCAGTGGGTTGTCTCGTCAGATTGCAGAGCTGACTACGTTCGTAACTGACAGATTCAACTCTATGGACGACAGATTCAACACCGTGGAAGACAGATTGACTGCTTTGGAGGGATGTAACTTTGGGGAAAACGCAAACTCCAGGAAGAAAAGATGGGTGCAGAGTCCCATGATTGCGGTAAGAATTTGTCCAGTGTCTGCTAGCTAAGCTAAATAGCCTACCGGTAAAAGTAAGCATAGCAGCTAGCCCAAGCTAAAAGTAGCCAGTAGCTAGCTATGAGGGACAAGTGACTTAAAAACGTTGTTTTGTTCTTTTCACAGGAAACAGTACGCCGTCTTCACAACTCGGAGACAAACACTAGGCGATACGAGCCGGCGCAAGGGTAAGATTTAAAGAATATGCTTTCATTCTGTATGAGATACGTTAATAGATGCAGATCCTAGCCTGATCCTAACTGTAGCCATCTTGTTTTCACAGACTAACTTTGCCTCATAACGAAGCCGTGACAAGCTATTTAGTGCGGGCTTTGCCGACAAATCCAAATCTTCATGATGCTGACAAAGACAACATTGTGTGTAAGTAACAACTATTTCACTAAATATTATGGTAGCCTATACTGTCCTTTCTCTGCTGTCTACACTTCCCTTCTTCCTTTCCCTTATTAAGCTTAGCCTACTGCTACGTTGTTAATCGTACTCTCATTTGTTTTTCTAGCTGCCTGCAAGACATATTACAAAACCTTACGCAGGAGCTACAGGTACCAGAAGCCTGATCTTTCGTTGCAGGTGGAAGCAATGAAGTAGCCGGCTCGTAGTCGCTCCAGAAGAAAGAGGGTAAGATTTTTCAGTTTTGGTCAATGTGACTTTTTTTTTCAGTGTTTTTCATGTGTTGTGTCCATATGCAGTGCATTGCTCAGTACTTATTCTCTTTATCGATCGTTTTTACAGCTGTTTGACGCGAGACGAGGTGTCCTTGCTATGGACGAGATGGATGTATGGCAGTGTGCTACCGTAGACCTGATGTCGGATGAGGAAAATGGGGTGGTGGATGGGGTGTCTGGGTGGATAGTTAAGCCTCCGCCGTCCCGTAACCCGGAGCGAACTATTGCCGCTTTTCCACTACAAACGCGGCTGAGCCGTGCCGTGCTGAGTTGGGCTGAGTCGAGCTGAGCGGGGCTGTTGGAGTTGCATTTCGACTACAACCGCGCTGAACCGTGCTGGCTGGAAGTGGGTGGACACATTGGGTGGAGTTAGCGAAAGTGGGTGGACGTCACGTGATGTCGTTAAGCAGCGCAAACAGTGACATCAGTGATCTTTTAAGCGATAGTCTCACAGCCCGGATAGTAAACAATAAACATGGAGGACATGGTGTCGTTAGTGTTGCTGGTCTTGGTGCTGTGGCTTGTTGTCACCGACAACGCCAACAGATACTGGCAAGAGCGTATAGATGAGACGAGGCACATAAGGCTTCAGAAATTCTCGTAATTCGTAATTCTCCTTCTTCCGGGTTTACAGATCTCAGCGTGCTCGCGGGGCGTGTGAGGACACTCCTCCTCACCAATCAGTGCACAGGGGAGTGTCTGCTCACGCCCCCAGCCTCACTCAGCTCGGTTTGGCTCACTTCAGCCCCACTCCAAAACCGTGCGAGTTTTGGGGGCTAAGCAGGGCTGAAGCGAGCTGAGTCGTGCTGTTTTAAGGTAGTCGAAATGCAAGCCGTGTCGGGCTGAAGTGAGCTGAAGCGAGCTGAAGTGAGCTGAAAAAGGGTAGTGGAAAAGGGCCATATGTGCTACGCTGCAATCAAGGCTTGAGGCAGATCCAAAGTACAGGGCAACCCACCACAGACGACTGCATGTCAGTCCGATGCCACCTGCGCCCCACAGCTCAGAGACCGCAAGCATGCACTTCATGGAGCTGTAGGACTAAAATACGGTGCTTATTTGCTTTTGTTTAGTTTTGTATCCTGCACATCTCTCTTGCACTAGAGAATGTATAGGCAACTACTGTTTGTCTTTGACTGAATGCTGCCATTTTGTTTATTTTTTAACGTCTTGTACTTACTCTGATTTTGAAAATAAAGCTCTTGTTTGATACAACGTTCCTTGCAAATTTTCCTTCCTCAATAAATGTGGGGTCATTGATAGGATAACAATGACATGAATATACAGCATCATAGCTAATCATAACCACAACAGATATATATATACCGTATATATATATATATATATATATATATATATATATATATATATATATAGGTTGTGGTTATGATGACCCAGGGTAACCAATAGCCTAGGCCTAGTGGCATCTGCCAACCAATCACGAGTGATTTCTTTGGTTTAAAAGTAGTGTTTTCATCCAATACTGAGTGAGGAAATTCGAGGCAAGCCAGGCAATTCTCGGACCACGCGCGGTTTTGCTGCTATTCATATGCAAATAGGCTACCCATTGATGCAGCAGTTTCGCTGCTATTCATATGCAAATAGGCTACCCCGCGAGTAGAGGGGGGCCGGAGGATTCTGCTATCTGGGGCGAGTGCTCCCAAGTGCTACCTGGTGGTCGTTTGGGTACATTGCAGCTCAGTTCAAAACAGATGCGGTACGTACCGCATCTATACCGCGTGCTTGCCGCGTCAATGCGGGCACATTGGCCTGCCTCCGACGGTACCAATGGGTGATCCATGCGGTGGAGCCACTGGATGGGCGCGTGGTCCGAACAGAGGGTGAAAGGGTGCCCCAGGAGGTAGTAACGGAGGGCAAGGACTGCCCACTTGATTGCCAGACACTCCGTTTCAATGGTGCTGTAGCACCCCTCATGCACTGACAGCTTCCTACTGATGTAGAGGACGGGGCGGTCCTCCCCCTCCACCTCCTGGGACAAAACTGCCCCCAGCCCTCTGTCCGACGCATCGGTCTGCAACACAAAGGGGAGAGAAAAGTCAGGGGAGTGTGAAAGTGGCCCCCCACACAGTGCAGCCTTTACCTCTGAAAAAGCCCGCTGGCATTGCTCCGTCCACTGGACCGGATCTGGGGCCCCCTTTTTAGTGAGATCAGTCAATGGGCTGGTGACGTCCGAATAATTAGGTATAAACCTACAGTAATAGCCAGCCAGCCCCAGGAACTGTCTCACCCCCTTTTTGGTCTTGGGCCTCGGCAGGCCGCAATCGCTGCCATCTTATTAATTTGGGGATGCACCTGCCCCTTGCCCAAGTGGAAGCCCAGATACCGTACTTCCACCCGCCCAATCACACACTTCTTTGGGTTGGCTGTGAGCCCCACTCACCTCAGCGACCTAAGGACGGCCCTCAGATGTTCAAGGTGCCTCGGCCAGTCATTACTATAGATGATGATATCATCTAGATACCCAGCCGCATACTTGGCGTGGGGGCGGAGGACTCTGTCCATCAGCCGCTGAAACATAGCGGGCGCCCCAAACAGCCCAAACGGAAGGGTGACGAATTGGTGTAAACCAAACGGTGTGGAAAAGGCCATTTTTTCTCGGGATAGGGGAATCAAGGGGATCTGCCAATATCCCTTCGTCAAATCCAGTGTCGAATAAAAGCGAGCAGTGCCGAGTCGATCGAGCAACTCATCAATATGAGGCATTGGGTACGCATCGAATTTAGACACCTCATTGACTTTTCTGTAGTCCACACAGAACCGGACCGACCCATCGGCCTTGGGTACCAAGACCACCAGGCTGCTCCAGTCACTGTGGGACTCCTCGACGATGCCCATTTCGAGCATGGTCTCAAGTTCTTCCCGAACCACCTTTTTGTTGTGTTTGGGTAGTCTGTAAGGGCGGCTACGCACTACTACCCCCGGGGGCGTCTCTATGTGGTGCTCTATGAGAGGTACGTGATGCCAATGTCCCTTTTTGAACCTCCGGCCCCAGCTCTGCCTTCTCTGGAACCACCGACACCAATGCCATGGGGACCTCCTCGTTCCAGAGTTTAAGGAGATTGAGGTGGTAAATCTGCAGCGCCCCACCCCTGTCCGTTCGCCTCACCTCATAGTCGACGTCCCCAACTTGCCGTGTGACCTCAAAAGGTCCTTGCCACTTGGCGATCAATTTGGAGCTCGACGTGGGCAGCAGTACGAGTACTTTATCTCCCTGTGTGAACTCCCTCAGGCGCGTACCCTTGTTGTACAGGCGGGCTTGCCGTTCCTGGGCCTGCCGCAAATTCTCCTGGGTTAGGTGGGTGAGTGTGTGGAGTTTTGCGCGCAGGTCCATAACGTATTGAATTTCGTTCTTGCTTTGTGAAGGTCCCTCCTCCCAATTTTCCCGCAGCACGTCTAGGATGCCGCGCAGCTTACGCCCATATAATAATTCGAACGGGGAGAACCCCGTGGAGGCTTGGGGAACCTCTCGCACTGAGAACAACAAGGGCTCGAGCCACTGATCCCAATTACGTGTGTCCTCACTTATGAATTTTTTAATGATATTTTTGATGGTGCAATTGAACCGTTCCACTAAACTGTCCGTTTGTGGGTGATACACACTGGTGCGGATCAGCTTAATCCCCAATAACCCATACAGTTCGCGCAGTGTCCGTGACATAAATGTAGTGCCTTGATCAGTCAGAATCTCTTTCGAGATTCTGACTCGGGAGATGACGTGGAAGAATGCCTCTGCAATACTGTGTGCTGAGATATTGCACAGAGGCACCGCTTCTGGGTATCGCGTTGCATAGTCCACCAGAACTAATATAAAGTGGTACCCCTGTGCTGACCGATCTAATGGCCCGACGAGATCCATCCCAATTCTCTCAAACGGGGTCTCGATCAATGGAAGAGGGCGCAAAGATGCTTTTGGAATGGCCGCTGGATTTACTAACTGGCATTTGCGGCATGCCGTACACCACCTACGAACATCGCCGCGAATCCCCGGCCAATAGAATCAGGCCATTATTCGGGCTAGTGTCTTATCCTGCCCTCAGTGTCCATCCATGGGATTAAAGTGAGCCGCCTGGAATACCAATTCCTGGCGGCTCTTCGGAATTAAAAGCTGTGTGACTCGCTCTTTAGTTTGAGTGTCCTGCGTCACTCGGTATAACCTATCCTTCATAATCGTGAAGTAAGGGAAGGACAGGGTGGTGTTCGGCTGGAGCGTTTGATCATCGATTACTCTCACTTGGTCAAACGCATGTCGCAGAGTCTCGTCTCGCGATTGCTCTAATGGGAAATCTGCGAGGGATTCCCCAAGAGAGAGAGGAGGGGCCGGCGGCTCCTCACTCTGACGCGGAGATGACGTAGACAGCTCTGTGACAGCTGCTCCCACCAAAGCGACACCGGGACCTCCCCCTGTTAAATGGCAGGACCCACTCTTGACTAAGTGCGTCATTAAATCCCGAAATCCCAGCCAATCAGTCCCCAAAATTAAAGAGCGGGCAAGGCGAGGATTAACCGCCGCCTTCACTATAACTTTTCCCGTCTGAAAAAAATGTGGACCGACACCAAAGGGTAGCTGTGAACATCCCCGTGCACACACAACACCTTCACCCCCTGTGCTCCCCCCAATGCCTCGTGTTGCACCAGGTGAATTGAGGTCTGATTACAGCCAGAATCCACCAACGCCTGATATGTATCCCCTTGGATACTCACTGGTATGCGATACGCTCCGGCCCGATCGAGGGCGGCCTCTGGCGCGTCAGGGATCCGAACCACCGTGCCCACTTCCATCACCGTGCACTGCTGTTGAAGGTGGCCCGGCTCCAAGCAGCGCCAGCAAACCGGCCCGGGCTTTCCCTCTGCACCGGTGTTCTGGGGCTCACTCACCTGAGGGGGGGAGAGACAGACACAGAAGGGAGAAATGGGAGGGCACCGCAGGTGCGGCGGGCCGGCTGGGGTGGTGCTGGCCCCCGCCTCCGCGGTGGGGGAATGGGGCGAGGACGGGACACAGGAGGAGGGGGAGAGAGAGAGAGAGAAGAGGAGAGAAGAGAAGATGCCGTCTGCTGTCCTGCCGCCGGGACAGCCACCAAATGGTCCTCCGCCAGCTCGACTGCCTGATTCAGCGACGCCAGGCAGTGGCACTGGACCCACTCCGCGGTTCCTGCTGGCAAGCGAGCGTTGAATTGTTCCAGCACCACCTGGTCGATGATTCCCTCGGCGTCGCGGTTGTCGGCCCTCAACCACTGCCAGCAGGCGTCCCGGAGCTGCTGGCCAAACGCGAACGGCCGGCTGACTTCCTCCAAGCGCAACGCACGGAAGCGCTGGCGCTGCTGTTCTGGGGTGCGCCCCACGCACTGGATTACGGCCCGGCGGAGGTCCGCGTAGACCAGCCAGCAGTTGGCAGGGAGCTGTAGCGCGACCAGCTGTGCCTCTCCCATTAGCAGGGGGAGGAGGCGCACCGCGCGCTGCTCCATCGGCCACCCCGAGGCTTCTGCGAGGTGTTCGAAGAATGTGATGAACGCCTCGGGGTCATCCTGCGGGCCCATCTTGGTGATGGTGAGGGGAGACGGGCCCGCAGTAGGAGCGCTGGTGGACCCTGCCGACGCTCTCACTCTTCTTGCTGGGCCAGCACCAGGGCCTCGAAGCATCGGTCTTGTTCCTTTCGGAGGGTGACGAGTGCCTGGTGCTGGCTTTGCTGGGCCGTGGCGAGGGCATGGACCAGGTTGGCGAACGGGGAGGACTCCATGGGGCTGATCGGCTGGTGCTCCACTTCCCGGGTTTCGGCACCACTGTAACAGTTCCCACTAAGGGTGGAGCACAGAGGACGGCAGGACAGAGATCAGGTTTGTACACTACAGCTTTTATTGTCACACTTTTCAGTGAAAACAATACGGTTAATACAGACACACACACACACAACCGGCATCTGGTTTCGGGATGAGCTCCTCTGCTCTCGCTCTCCCTCCTTAAATAGTGCGCGGTCACTGGGAAGACACACACAAACACAGGTTAATTGCCGTCAGGTGTAGTGATTCTGCCACTTACCTTCCCTGACTCCGCCCTCCTGTCACAGACCGGCACTTGACCATGCCCCCGCTGCCACAGTCATTTACAACAAATACAGTTTTCTAAATATGAAGATCACTTTTTTCATCAAATGCAAAAGAAAATTTCAACTGTTCAACCATCAACTCCTCCTGGCTGGCTCGCCAAGTTTTTGTGTAGCACCTTTAGTCTTGACTTTGAGGTTAAAGAGATACTCACATCGCTCTAGGTCCGGTAGGAGTTGCACCAGGAAGTGACTCACAAGGAGTGGATGTTGGCATTTGAACAGGTGATATTTTAATATAAATGCAAAACAAATAATAACATCAACAGCTTGGCTGTATTTTTATTTACCAAAATAAGGCACCACAAAAAAAAAAGAGTCCACAGAACTCGAGCTCTCCTGCTCGATATTCTGGTAGGTTCAGTTCAAGAAGAAAGATCCAATGTGTGTGTATGTGTTCAGTGTATCAATGTCCATTCAGTTTCTTTGTCCTCAATTCCTATAAACTACTACCCGGGTAGGTGAGGATTGTGTGTGTCTTATCTGTTCTCAGAGTGTGAGATTCAGATGATCTGGAGTTGTCAAGGTAGGTTCTGCAGCTGGCCACACTGCATCTCCCACTCTCTCTCTCTCTCTCTCTCTCTCTCAGAATCGCTGGGCTGGGCTCGCCATCTTAATCATTTCTCTCTTTTTCTCAGACAGTAGATCAGACTAGCAAAAAAAACCCAACCGGAGTCTCAAGCATTTACTTTCACAAAGGGGGTTTTTCTCCTCAGCTCACAGCTTATCAGGATGAAACCTGGATTCGCCTGTGACCACTGGGTCTGCCTGCGGACTTTTCTGCCTTTATCCACGGCTATCTGCTACACTTTGCCTCGTGTTTTCTTTGTTTTTTTTTTCTGCTACCGACTCTCAGTATGGTCTACTCTGCTGCTGTCTGCCTCATGTTTGAGAGAAAAATGGCATCTGCTCGCAGGTGCAGACTTCACGCGATACCTGACCTAGGTTCACGGGGAAAACAACACTAGCAGGGGGAACACTGCCCCCTACTGGAGGTTTACTGTAACTGTCTAAATGACAAATATAGGATTAGTGACCTGATTTTTCTTGCTGGTTACATAAGCAAACATCATGGCATGGTCGCTAAACCCCCCTTCATAGGTGCCATGGTTATACAGATGGGATTTCTCATTTGTTAAGATCAGGCAAAGTATGCTGTCAAGTGTCACTGACATATTTTGAAAGGAAACATGGTCAATACAAAGATCCTTTGCAAAAAGGAAAGTTCTCTTTTCAAACCATGTATATTTGACCACTTCATTACAGTTGTAACAGTTGCATGACTTGATTTTTGAACACTTGATATTTGGTTCAAGTTAATTACTTGTAGTAGGACCACTGTAGATAGGAGGTGGCTGTTTCTGCAGAAGAGAGTCCTTATTACAACAGAATCACTCCTACAATCCACAACAGCAGACTGCAATCATAACCAGAGAACAGGCAAAGGGTTGGGCAAGGCACAAACAGGCTAAACAAGGCTAGACAACATCAGACTCAATAACACAGAATAGGAAACCAGGAGGACAACACAATAAGAAGGCTCGGTAATGGTGACTCGCAAGGTGCACTTCGTGGAGTGAGTACTCAGTGTCCTTATATGAGGCAGGTGTCAGTCATTACATGCATGCGTGTGAGAGTCTGTTGTAGGCATGTGTGACAAACCAATCTGTGCTGTGGTACAGTTATTTTTTTTTTATCCTCCAATATTTTTCTTTAATGTTTCCACTTGCTATCTTGCATATTCAAGTGGTGAGTTAAAATCAAGTCATGCAACTGTTACAACTGTAATGAACTGGTCAAATATACATGGTTTGGAAAGAGGACTTTCCTTTTTGGAATGGATCCTTGTGTTGACCGTGTTTCCTTTTAAAATATGTCGGTGACACTTGTTGAACAGCCAAAAGTATTTTTGATAAGCTAATGTTCCCAGTTGAAATAAACTTGACAGCTTTGTGAACTGGTTACATACTGTGCCTTCCACAATTATTGGCACCCCTCATAAAGATCAGTAAAAGCCACTTTTTGGGTTAATTTCATCTCACCCTGAAAAAAAAAAGAGAAATCCAACCTTTAAGTGAAATTTATTCAGGGGAAAAAAATCCCTCAAGAAATTATTTAACAAAACATATGTTATTATTATTGCTATCCCTGCATTGAATACTTTGTGCAACCTCCTTTGCCAGTAAAACAGCACAGAGTCTCTCCTATAACATTTTATAAGGTTGGAGACACAGCAGGGCATCTGAGACCATTCCTCTTTACACAACCTCTCCAGATCATCCAGGGTCCTCTGCCCTCTCTTGTGCTCTCTCCTCTTCAGCTTACCCTTCAGGTTTTCACTGGGGTTCAGGTCAGGTGATTGAGATGGCTATGGCAGAAGATTGAGTCTGTGCTCAGCGAACCATTTTTGTGTTGATTTGGACATGTGCTTCAGATCATTGTCCTGGTGGAAGATCCAATGGTGACCCAGTTTTAGCTTCCTGGCAGAGGCAGCCAGAATTTGATTTAAAACATCCTGGTATTTCATGGAGTCCATGATGCCATGTACCCTCACAAGGTTTCCAGGGCCTTTGGAGGTAAAGCTCCAAAATATCACAGAACTTCCACAACTTGGGATTGGGTTCTTTGAACCATGTTTTTACTACTATTGTAGAACAAGACTTGCCCCTGGTGGTGGGGTGTGTCCATTTTAGAGAGCATTTAATTGGATGAACACAGGACTAGTACAGGATGAAATATTTTCTAGATCTACAGTTGTTCTGGTGTACATAAGAAGGAACAGGTCCAAAAAGCTTTGAATCAGCAAATCGAGCAGAGCGTAGTTCTGGCAGGCCACGAAGTCAAGCTTAGCCCTCAAGCTCAGCTACATCAACTGACTGCAGCTGACCTCAAGCCAGCCCACATCAGTGGTCAGCTCAGCTGATTCACTTCTATCCATGCTATTGGCAAATCTCTCATAGAGCACCTTATTTAAGCTGCTTTAACCGGCCTACCTTTGCTGCTTCCTCTGCAAGCTTCCACTTTTGCAAGTAAGCACCATTTCTGTTCAGTGGAGCACTTGTTTGGCAAGTAGAAATCCTCTGCTCCCAGGATTAATGAATGGCCTGCACCCAGGCTCCGGGAAATTGTTGGAAATAGCATCATGGCTCCAGTCAGAGCTTCCCTCAAGGAACTGTTTGCACTGTCCTGGGGGCATCCGCATTGAGGCCCTGCTGCAGATATTTTCAGCTCCTCTGCTTGTAGGGATGCCCCCCAAAACAAAAATGCTGCCTGCACCTCTGCGCAGTCTAAGCCCCGGCAGCTGCACCTGCAGACCCAAATAACTCCTTGTCAGCCTTGTCAGGCATCCAGCATCACTTGCCAGCATGGTCTGGGTGGCTCGCTCTACAAGTTTGCGTTTCCCAGTAACAGTGGGTTTGTTTACATCCTCCAAAATTAGCCACATCGCAGAGTGATGACATCGCTACATGGTACAGTATGCTCTGGCCCCATCCCAATGTGGTGTGGTGATAAAGCTTACAGCAGGTTATGGGGTTGTCCAGGTGGTGCTCTGAAAACAATGTGGGCTTTATAGATAATTGGACTAATTTTGAGGGCACTGCTGGCCTGTTAGGGCGGGATGGTATCCATCCCGCTCGGGAAGGTGCTGCTCTCATTTCTTGCAGCATAGCTCATAGTCTCAGAACAGGTCTAGCTAAGTTCTGACAATCCAGAGCCAAGGCCAGGGAGCAGACGAACAGACTAAACCAACTGTCTGCTAGCTGCACAGAGTCGTCACTCAGGGTCCATGACATCGAGACTGTCTGTTCCCCGAGCTAAACAAAAAAGTAGAAATACTCAGAGTTTGTTCCAGTAACTGAATCAATATAAAATTAGATCATACTGACTGTACAGCCAATGCCAGCACCTTTGATCTAAAGGTGGGGCTATTAAATATTAGATCTCTTACATCTAAAGTGCTAACTGTTAATGAACTTATTACTGATCAGGAGTTTAATGTACTATGTTTAACAGAAACATGGATTAATCCAAATGAATATATAGTATTAATATTAAATGAAGCTTGTCCTCCTGGATACAGTTATATACATCAGCCTCATCTAACTGGCAGAGGAGGAGGTATAGCGGTTATTTATAATGATTATCTAGGTGTAACATGAAAACCTCTCATCTCATCTCATTATCTCTAGCCGCTTTATCCTTCTACAGGGTCGCAGGCAAGCTGGAGCCTATCCCAGCTGACTACGGGCGAAAGGCAGGGTACACCCTGGACAAGTCGCCAGGTCATCACAGGGCTGACACATAGACACAGACAACCATTCACATTCACACCTACGGTCAATTTAGAGTCACCAGTTAACCTAACCTGCATGTCTTTGGACTGTGGGGGAAACCGGAGCACCCGGAGGAAACCCACGCGGACACGGGGAGAACATGCAAACTCCACACAGAAAGGCCCTCGCCGGCCCTGGGGCTCGAACCCAGGACCTTCTTGCTGTGAGGCGACAGCGCTAACCACTACACCACCGTGCCGCCCATGAAAACCTGGTTATAAATTTAATACATTTGAAGTTCTTCATACTCATATAATGTATGTAGCCTCGAAAAATAAGTCTACCCATTATTTATAAGTAAAATAAGTATACCCATTAATAAGTAATTCCATTACTTATTATTTACAGGCCCCTGGAGCCATATTCTGAGCGTCTTTCTGAATTTGCAGATTTTATCTCAGACCTGGTTATTTCCTTAGACAAAGCTTTAGTTGTCGGAGATTTTAATATTCACTTCAATAACCCAGAAGACCCTTTGAAAACAGTTTGTGTCCATTTTAGATTCAGTAGGGGTTAATCAGAGTGTCATAGGACCGACCCACAATGGTAGTCACATTCTTGATCTAATACTAATATTTGGGTTAAACATAGAAAATATAGTCACACTTCTACAGTCTGAAGTTATCTCAGATCATTATCTCATATCATTCAAAATATGTCTGAGTAATAATATATGCACCTCACCACGCTACTGTATTAAGCATACATTCATGTCAACTACTGCACAGAGTTTTATAAATGATCTCCCAGAGTTATCAACTTTGACTGGGTCACTGTCAGCCCCTGCAGAACTTGATCAGGCAACTGAATGCTTAGAGTCAACGTTCCGCTATCCTTTAGATAATGTAGCTCCTCTTAAAAATCCAAAGACATGCATTTAGGTTGATGTGGGGCGGCCTTGGGCTGAGGTGCCCTTGAGCATGGTACCTAACCCCTGACTGCTCCCCAGGTGCTGTGAGTGGCTGCCCACTGCTCTGGGTGTGTGTGCATGTGTTCACTGCTTCAGATGGGTTAAATGCAGAGGATGAATTTCACTGTATTTTGGCTCGCAATGGGACTTCCCTACCAACTATGAGACTGATACAATGTAATACATTTTTCCAGAATTGGTGTATCTTTGGGTGGCACGGTGGTGTAGTGGTTAGCGCTGTCACCTCACAGCAAGAAGGTCCTGGGTTCGAGCCCCGGGGCCGGCGAGGGCCTTTCTGTGTGGAGTTTGCATGTTGTCCGCGTGGGGGTGCTCCGGTTTCCCCCACAGTCCAAAGACATGCAGGTTAGGTTAACTGGTGACTCTAAATTGACCGTAGGTGTGAGTGTGAATGGTTGTCTGTGTCTTTGTGTCAGCCCTGTGATGACCTGGTGACTTGTCCAGGGTGTACCCTGCCTTTCGCCCGTAGTCAGCTGGGATAGGCTCCAGCTTGCCTGCGACCCTGTAGAAGGATAAAGCGGCTAGAGATAATGAGATGAGATGGTGTATCTTTGAACATTCCCACAAGCAATGAATTAATGTACCCTTTTCTTCTCTGCATTTCACACAAATATCAGGTACATTAGGGTATATATGATTCAACCTGCAAGGTGTAAGATAAGTGCACATTAACCACTTATATTGTAGCAGCTTATATCTGGTATTAACTGACTGGGTCTGAGCCTTAAAACAAGCCCTTTCCCAGTCAATTTCCTGGATATCCTCCTTTAAATCAGTTATCCATGCCTCCAGCTTTTTAGAAGACGACTCTTTTGAATGTTGTAACAGTAAATCATAGAACAGTGACAATTGTCCTCTGCCCTCCATGTGGGATAGAGTCAAGTCCTCAATTTTAGATAGTGGAGGCACAGACAATTGCTTATGTGTGGATAAAATAAAATGTTTCAGTTGGAGGTATTTAAAGAAGTGCTTTCTTGGAATATCATATTTCTCACACAGCAACAAGCTACCTTCTGCGTATAAATCCAAAAATTTTGCAGCACCTTTGTTAAACCACATCCTAAATCCACCATCTGCTCTCCCCAGTGTAAAACAATTATTGCCCCATATTGGGGTAAACTGTGATAATGCTGGTGTGTCTCCAACCTGTTGGTGTGCAGAGTAACACACTGAAATGGTATTTCAAAGAAAGGGATTTTTTGTTTGTTTAACCAGTCTTCTGACACTTGCTGAATATAAATAAAGCTTGAGAGGAAGCCCTAGTGTTGACATCTCCTCTATAGTCACCCAAGCAGGAAGGAAAGTTACTGAAAAGTAATACATTGCTGTCCTTAGCTGGGCGGCCCAGTAATAGAGTTTTAGATTGGGGAGCTGAAGCCCACCTCTTTCATATGGTAAATATAATAGTTTTAATTGTAGCCTGGCCTTTTTACCATTCCAGATGAATTGATTCAGTATATTATTAATGTTAAGAAAAAAGATTTCGGGTAAAGGAAGCGGAAGTGATTGAAATAGATATAGAAACTTTGGTAAGACCAACATTTTAATTATGTTTATGTGACCAATCATAGATATAGGCATCCTGGTCCAGCGATTTAACATCTCCCTCACCCCATCCAACAGGAGGTCATCATTTAAAGAAACTATTTGTTTCACATCAGGACCGATTTTAATCCCCAAATATGTAAAGCCTTCTATAGTAGCTGTGAACGGTGTATCTATAATAGGTTGCAGTCTTTCATTTTCATTCAAAAACATTAATGCAGATTTTTAATTATTTATTTCATACCCTGATATGTTTCCAAATGTCTCTATCAAATTTAGTAATTGGGGAATACTATCTTTTAAGTTTGTTAAAAACAGAATTATGTCATCCGCATATAAAGCTATACGATGCTCATATCCTCCAATAGTTATACTCGTGATGTCTTTATGAGCTCTTATGGCCATGGCCAAGGGCTCAATAGCCAACACAAATAGCAAAGGCGATAATGGACACCCTTGTCTCGTTGATTGATGGAGAGCAAATGGCTTAGAGACATTATTATTGGTCAATATTTCAGCAGTTGGGCTTGTATACAAGAGCTTTATCCATCTCAGGAAATTAGCACCAATTCCAAACCGTGGAAGCATGTTAAAAAGGAAACCCCACTCGATCCTATCAAAGGCTTGACGCGCATCTAAGGATAACACAGCTGTATCTCTAGAATTGTGTTTTTCATACAATATGTTCAGAACATGCCGAATATTATGAAATCCATGTCTATTTTTGACAAAGCCATTTTGATCATTGTCAACAAAATGGGGTAGATAAGACTCCACTCTTCTGGCCAAGGCCTTGCAAAGTATTTTAATGTCACACCCCATCAAACTAATAGGCCTGAAAGAGGAGCATTCGTTTGGTGGTTTGTTTGGTTTCAGGATTAAAGTTATTATCGCAAGTCTCAAAGACAGAGGGAGTATTCCCTTTATATAGGATTCCTTATACATGTCCAATAATGGGACCAGAAGTTTCTCCCCAAATCTCTTGTAAAATTCAGTTGGAAAGCTGTCCGGTCCTGGTGCTTTCCCACTCTGCATACTTTGGATGGCTTCTGCTAATTCCTTCGTTGTTAGACTGCAATCCAACTCCTTTCGCTCATTTTCTAACAGAGTCCGAAACCTCAGTTGATCTAAAAAAGAATTTTGACTGTGTAAATCATCTAAATGCTATACAAGGCCTCATAGAAATCGCTAAAAAAGTTACTGATCTCCACTGGTTCTGAAACCACAGCGCCTGCAGACGTCTTGATGCTGTTGATTGCTCTGTCTAACTGCTTTTTTTTTAAGTCACCAAGCCAACAGTTTACCACATTTTTCTCCCTGATCATACTAAGACTGTTTAAGCCACATTAAATATTTTTGCAACTTTTTCTATGGATAATTTGTTATATTTGGCTCTAATAATTTGTAAGTCCTTTGCTTTCTGTGGGCTCTAATTATTATACAATTTCTGTTCCAACAGGCTAATTTGATTTTCAATTTTCTCCATCTCCATACGTTGTTGTTTCGCTTTAGATTTCGTAAAGCTAATAAATTCCCCTCTGATATATGCTTTGAATGCCTCCCATCTAACACAAGCATCAGTCTGGTCACAATTGATTTCAAAGTAATTGTTAATGCATTCTTCAGCAAATTTTATAAACTTTGCATCCTGCAGTAACTCAACAGGAAAGCTCCATCTCTTAGAGATATGGATAAATGTATCTACTGTATATGTAGGTTTAATGATACAGCTGCATGATCACTAATGACAATGCTATCATACCAGCATCCTTTAATTTTTGAAAGAAGTCCAAATGAGACCAAAAAATAGTCAATTCGTGAGTGGGTGCCATGTGTAAATCAAGTCAAGTCAAGTTTATTTGTATAGCACTTTTAACAATAAACATTGTCACAAAGCAGCTTTACAGAATTTGAACGACTTAAAACATGAGCTAATTTATCCCTAATCTATCCCCAATGAGCAAGCCTGTGGTGACGGTGGCAAGGAAAAACTCCCTCAGACGACATGAGGAAGAAACCTCGAGAGGAACCAGACTCAAAAGGGAACCCATCCTCATTTGGGCAACAACAGACAGCCTGATTATAATATTAACAGTTTTAACATGAGGACAGTTTCGTTGATGTTATAACTCTTCATTGATGGAAACTTGAGTGCAAAACTGTTCATGATAACTGCAGTCCTAAAGTTAGCAAGACAACTGTAGTCCTCAGCCATAAAAGCATTACTGTAAGAGTCCAGAGCATCCTTCAGGTATAACCCTCAACTGTCCTCATGGGGCCGTCCTTCACAGGAGCGGTGCGATAAAACTCCGACCAGACACAGGGCACCAGGATGGATCAAGCAGGTCCGAGGGGCAAAAGAGGCCAGCAACTCAATCCCAGGACCAACATGTAACTCAGAGGGACAGATTGGGGGGGTGAAGAGAGAGAGAAAGAAAACACATGTTGTTAGGTATGCCCTAAAAATGACAAGTATTAAGTCTGTGTGGTAGGCTCGCAGAGACGAGTGTCTTTACATCAGGCATAACACACAACAATGGCATGTTAATATGGTAAAAAATATATCATGACCTGCTCTGGCTGGATGCTTGATTGGGTGATGGGAGCACACTCCTCAGCAATGATGAGATGCAGATGGGACCCTTAGGGCTGGCCAAGACAATTCAGTGACATTTCACTGGGTCTGGGACATGCGACAGAAAGTCTGACGGCCGATTCCCTGCAGGCTACGATAGCCAGTCAAGGTCTCCACCCTCTCCACCAAAAGATTTCCTGTTGACTCCATGTAACTCAGAGGGACAGATTTGGGGTGGGGGAGGGGAGGGAAAGAAAACACAGGTTGTTAGGTATGCCAAATGTCACCTGAATAAGTAGGAGCAGTATACATATTGCACCGAGTACAAGCAGGGACTCCGGCAACTAACTATGACAGCATAACTAAAAGGAGAGAGCCAGAAGGTAACACAGGCATGAGTGAGCCCTGGGACATAAAGCAGCCAGCCACTACACCGTCAACAAACTCGAGTGAGCAAGTGAGTGGGGACTGACAGCATCCATACATCCCAGTTTACCAAAACACTCTATGTCTGAGGACCCTCTAGATCTACTCCTTTACCTCATAAACACCATTAACAAAAGGCTTGACTAAACAGATATGTTTTCAGCCTAGACTTAAATGCTGAGACTGTGTCTGATTCCCGAACATTACTTGGAAGGCTGTTCCATAACTCTGGGGCTTTGTAAGAAAAGGCTCTACCCCCTGATGTAGCTTTCACTATACGAGGTACCAGCAGATAGCCTGCACCTTTTGATCTAAGTAGGCATAGCGGGTCATAGAGGAGCAGAAGTTCACTCAGATACTGTGGTGCGAGACCATTTAGTGCTTTAACGGTCAATAGTAGTATTTTATAATCAATACGAAATTTGATTGGGAGCCAATGCAGTGTGGATAAGACAGGCGTGATGTGGTCATATTTTCTAGTTCTAGTAAGGACTCTTGCTGCTGCATTTTGAACTAACTGGAGCTTATTTATGCACTTATTGGAACATCCAGACAGTAAGGCATTAAAGTAATCCAACCTGGAGGTAACGAAAGCATGGACTAGTTTTTCTGCGTCACGCAATGACATTAAATTTCTTATCTTTGCAATATTTCTGAGATGAAAGAAAGCTATCCAGGTGATGTTATCAATGTGAGTTTCGAATGAAAGACTGGGGTCAATAATCACTCTGAGGTCTTTTACTGCTGCACGTGAAGAAACAGAAAGGCCATCCAGAGTCACTGTGTAATCAGAAAACTTACTTCTAGCTGTATGTGGTCCTAGCACAAGTACTTCAGTCTTATCAGAGTTAAGCAGAAGGAAATTAATAGGCATCCAGTGTCTAATGTCCTTAACACATTCCTCAGTTCTATTAAGCTGGTGTCTCTCATCAGGTTTTGCAGAGACATACAACTGTGTGTCATCAGCATAACAGTGGAAACTAATACAATGTTTACAAATAATATCACCCAGAGGTAACATATATAGAGAAAAAAGCAGTGGACCCAAGACAGAACCTTGTGGAACACCAAACTTTACCTCAGTACGTCTAGAAATATCACCATTTATATCAACATACTGATAATGATCAGTTAGATAAGACCTGAGCCAGGAGAGGGCCATTCCCTTAACTCCCACAACATTTTCTAGTCTATCCAGGAGAATGGAATGATCAATGGTATCAAATGCTGCACTAAGGTCAAGCAACACAAGTAGCAAGACACAGCCCTGATCAGACGCCAACAGTAGGTCATTTACTACTTTAACCAGTGCTGTCTCTGTGCTATGATGAGGTCTAAATCCTGACTGACGCATTTCATGGATGTTATTCCTATGTAAATATGAGCATAACTGCTGTGCCACAGCTTTTTCAAGGATCTTGGAGATAAAGGGGAGGTTTGATATTGGCCGATAATTGGACAGCTGACAGGGATCAAGGTCAGGTTTTTTAATCAGGGGTTTGATAACTGCTAGTTTAAAGGATTTGGGTACATAGCCAATCGTAAGAGAAGAATTTATTATTTTTAGAAGCGGTTCAATTACTCCAGGCATTATCTGTTTGAATAGATGTGTAGGTAAGGGATCTCGTATGCAAGTTGAGGCTTTTGATGTAGAGATTAATGAAAGTAATTCAGTTTCTTTAAGGGGAGTAAAACATTCTAACTGATGATCTGATACAGTTATATAGTTAACTACAAGGTCACTTTCATTGTCTGACCTTAAATTAGTAGTTTGAATTTTTTGTCGGATATTAACTTTGTCATTAAAAAAATTCATGAAGTCGTTGCTAATACATACTGCAGGTGTGCATGTGTCGATAGTGGACTTATTCCTGGTTAATTTTGCTACAGTATTAAATAGGAATCTAGGATTATTTTTGTTATCTTCTATTAGGGAGGAGAAATATGTTGATCTCGCAGCACTAAGAGCTTTTCTATACTTCAGGAAGCTCTCCTTCCAAGCTAATTTGAACACTACCAATTTTGTTTGACGCCATTTACGTTCCAATTTTCGAGTGGTCTGTTTTAATGTGCGAGTGTCATCATTATACCAGGGTGCTAATTTTTTGTCTCTGACCATTTCCCTTTTTAGAGGAGCTACATTATCTAAAGTATGGCGGAATGTTGACTCTAAGCATTCAGTTACCTGATCAAGTTCTGCAGGGGCTGACAGTGACCCAATCAAAGTTGACAACTCTGGGAGATCATTTATAAAGCTCTGTGTAGTAGTTGACGTGAAAGTACGTTTAATACAGTAGCATGTTGAGGTGCATATATTATTACTCAGACATAGTTTGAATGAGATGAGATAATGATCTGAGATAACTTCAGACTGTGGAAGTATGACTATATTGTCTACGTTTAATCTGAATGTTAGTATTAGATCAAGGGTGTGACCACCATTATGGGTCAGTCCTATGACATTCTGCTTAATCCCGACTGAATCTAAGATGGACACAAACACATGTGTACTTGAATAACAGGAGTATTCAACTTCATCTGGGTGTAGTTCCCTCCATACTTCAACCAAATTCAAATCTTTACAAGACTGCAATAATATTTTCTTTGTTCGTACATGAGTAGAGTCAAGATTAGTCGAGCGAACTTTTGTGGGTACTAAAGTGCAATTAAAATCACCACTGATAATGTACGTACATTGCAAGGTGGACAGAGTGAGGAAGAGATTCTGAAAAAATGTTGGATTATCATCATTTGGACAATAAATGCATACCAGATTTATTCCACATGTGGATATGTTACCTTGAATAATGATATACCTGCCATATTGATCACAAATAACATTAGTGGTTTGAAACAGTAAAGATTTATGTATAAGTACACCCCTAGCATGATTACTACCGTATATGGAGCACACAAGACCTGACCTGGCCATCTCTTTTTTAATCTATCAATTTCTGTTGCCCTTAATGTATCTTCTGCAAGAAAACTATTTGGGACTTAAGTTGTTTAATTCTGTTTAAGACTTGCTTCAGTTTAGCTATTTCTCTCAGCCCCCTAACATTCCAACTAGTGATTTTTATTTCAGACATATTAGTGTTTTAGTCTCATGAGCAAGATGCAGTTCTGTCCTTCCAATTAGACTAAATAAGTAAACAAAGACACTGCTGATAGGAGCCTTGATGGTGTGTAAAAACAAGCACAAAAAACAAAACAAAACCAAAAACAAAAGAAAACAAACAACAACAAAAAAACCAAAAGCAAACAAACCGCATACCGTGCCAGATATCCCCACTTTCCGCCCCCCACACTTCCCCAACTGAAGTGTTTTAAGACCGGAACACTGAACATTGTTCCCGTCATTCCCATCTTTGCTAAAGGAATGAGGAGCACTGAGCCACATTTACATGAGGAGCAGTTAATTAGTCAATGTGGGTCTTTAAGCTCATCACCAACCCTGCACAACGCTGACAACAATCAAAATTATAGTTTTTCCCCGGTTGTTCAAAAAGGGACGGATTTGTCTATATAAAAAAATAAAATTATAATAAATTGAAATTAAATTTACTCCCTTACCTACCCCCCTTTCCAGCAATCATTTTGCATAAATGAGCTTCAATAGCAAAGTAAGAGAAAAGAAGAAAAAGAAACTTTGTCTTTGTCACAATGAGACTATCAACTTTAAGCTAAACAAAACAAACAAAAAAAACGGGGGGGGGGCTCAATAAGACTATGGCCGGTTCACACTCCATATGGATTATTCATTATAAACAATATGCAATAAATTTATACCTTCATTAGTAAACCAAAAAGGGTACCGGGTCATTTATAACATTCATATTGCCAGTCCCGTTAGTCCATCTCACTGTTACTGTACCTCTTACTGGTGTTACCTGTCATCAGAGGCTGACTATGAAGGAAAGAGTTAATCTTTAGGCTGAATTTCATGGTGAAATTCCTCTGCTTCACGCGGTGAAGAGAAGAGGAACACCTTCCCATCATGAACCACTCTCATCTTGCAGGGATTTAGCTGGAATCCCCGAAATTTCCCCATCTCACTGTACAGCTTTCTGGCTGTGTTGAATTCCCGCTGTTTCTGCATCATTTCTGCTGAAAAGTCCTGTACCAGAGTGATCTTAGTTCCATCGTGTAGAATATTTTTCTGTGATGAAAGACGATAGACAGTCTCTCTATCCTGGAATTTCCAGAAGTGTATAAGGACGGCTCTGTGCTGGTTAGACTTTGCCGGCGCCAAGGTGCGATGCACCCACTCCAACACTGGGGTCTGATCCGTGGTGAGCTCCAGCCACTTCGGTAACATTTCTCGGATAAAATCCAGCAATGGTCGCGTACCTTCGGCGCCCTCCTTGAGACCAAACAAATGCAGGTTCTTCCTCCTGCCTCGGTTCTCCAAGTCATCAGTCTTCATCTCCAAATATGACAGCCTTTTAACAGTTGAAGCCAACTCCACCTGCACACTCTCAAGTTCCTCCTCAGCCGCCATCACCCGGTCCTCCGCTTCTCCGATGCATTTAGTGTGCTCCGACACGTCCTGTTTAACTTCAGCCATTTTGCTTTCTAATGCAGTTATAGCATTGGTTACCTCTCCGAGGCGGGTATTAATGTCGTCCAGTTTTAGTCTGAACTCGGATCGGAGCGACTTTAGCTCTCTTAGCACTTCTGCTATGTTGGCCATGCTACTAGCATCTGCTTGCTCGGGTGACGGGGCCCCTTTCTTGTTTTGAGCTGTCGGTTTTCGAGCTCTGGTAAAAATGTCACATTCCTTAGTCGTGTGAAATGTCGACATATTTAACTCTGAGTGGAAAATCTGAATTCCAAGCCACTGTCCGGGGAATAAAAAGATTTTTGTGCAGGGTTGATCAGAGCCTCACTTCTAAGCTGCCATCTTTGTCGGGTCATGTGTTTTCCTTCTGCACCAAGGGTTTTTTCTTGTTCATGGTTTTTTTGCTTTAGTGTTTTTGTCCTTACCTGTCTCATGGTTTTGTCAGGTTTTTGTCTCTTGTTACCTGGACTATTTTTGCCATTTGTGTTTTTGTCCAGTTTTGCTACCTTTTTGCCATGCCCTTTTTTCCCTGGATTAAATCATCTTATTTATTGTATTACTGTCTGTTGTGCGTTTTTCTGCTTCTGGATCCAAACTTCACCTCCACCACCCATAACAGTACGTTCTGGCTAACATGGATCCAGCGGAACTCGCCCATCTGAGAACAGCCATCCAGCAACAAGGGATTCTCCTCGGGACCCACCAACAAGAACTACAGCAAATTACCTAGAACCTTGCCACCTTGTCCGACTCACTCAACCTCCTCACCATGCAGATTCAGCACTTTCAAGCCATGCCTACCCCTGCCCAGCTGGCTCCTACTTCAGTTCCTGCCACCGCCTTTCTCCGAGAACCGAGACGTCCAGTACCTCAGCCCTATGATGGAGAACCAGGTACTTGCAGATCATTTCTGTCTCAATGCTCTTTGATCTTAGAGCTACAACCTCTGGCCTTCCACACAGAATGCTCCCGGGTAGCATATGCCATCATACTCCTCACCAGCAAGGCCAGAGAGTGGGGAACAGCGGTCTGGGATGCCGATGTGCCCTTTTGTTCCAGTCTCAAGGATTTCTTCGAAGAGATGAGGCAAACTTTCAACTGCTCTCTGTCCGGCTGGGAGGTGGCTAGAGGGCTCATGGAGCTGCAGCAGGGGTCCCGGTCTACCTCGGACTATGCCTTCGAGTTCCAGATGTTGGCAACATTGTGTGGTTGGAACTAGAGTGCCAAGATCGACACGTTCCTGTACGGCCTGCCCGACACCATTAAGGATGAATTGGTATCGCGGGAACTGCCGTCGAACCTCTCCAGCCTCATGGACCTCGCCAACTGCATCGAAGCCTGGGTCCAGCAATGGAGGAGAGAGAAGAACTGCCCCAGCTTCACCTCCTCTCCACCTCCCGCCGTGTCCGTCGAACCCATGCAGGTAGACCGGGTTCAGGTGTCAGTGGAGGAATGACATTGCCGGTGGAGCATGGGGGCCTGCTTTGACTGTGGTCAGCTGGGACACATCTGCTGAGGCTGCCCGCTAAAAGGACAAGCCCACCAGTTGAATCAAGGGGCCCGGGTGGGCAACACTCGGAACCAGTTCCCCGCTAATCGTCCGTTACTCCCTGTCATCATTATTCATGACAACCAGCATCACCACCTCCAGGCCCTTGTCGACTCAGGGGCTGACAGGAACCTGATCTGCTCCACCACCGCCAAGTGTCTGGGAATCCTGCTACTCGCTGTCGACATCCCTCTCACTGTCCTGACAATGGCACCAGCTTGACCACCATCACCCACCTTACCGCCCTGCTCACCCTGAGGATTTCCAGTAACCACTCAGAAACCATCCAGCTTCATGTCATGAACGACCCCCACATACCCATCGTCCTAGGATTACCATGGTTAATGCAGCACAACCCTCACCTAAACTGGGCTGACAACACTATCTTAGGCTGGAGCCAGTCCTGCCTAGCTTCCTGTCTGAATTCCGCTCTGCCTCCTGCCAAACCACTGCAGCCTTCAGCCAGCGAGTTCCCTTCTGGACCTTAAACTCATCTTCAGCAAGACCCGAGTAGTGTCCCTCCCTCCTCACAGACCCTATGACTGTGGAATTGACCTCCTACCTGGGACAGTGCCACCCAAGGGACGACTCTACTCTCTCTCTCCCATTGAAAGGCAAGCCATGGAGAAATACATCTCCGAATCTTTGGCAGCTGGGATTATCTGCCCTTCCTCCTCCCCAGCAGGGGCGGGATTCTTCTTCATGGAAGGACAAGTCACTCTGCCCCTGCATTGACTATTGGGGTCTCGACGCCATCATGATCAAGAACCGCTACCCACTACCGCTCATGACCATGGCCTTTGAACTACTCCAGGGAACCAAGGTATTCACCAAGCTAGATCTATGCAATGCATACCATCTTGTTAGGATCAGGGAGGGGGATGAGTGGAAGATGGCCTTTAACACCACCACTGGTCACTACGAATACCTTGTGGTCCCTTTTGGCCTGACCAACGAGCCTGCAAGTCTTCCAGGCACTCATTAACGACGTCTTAAGGGACTTCCTAAACATCTTCATTTTCGTGTACCTGGATGACATCCTGATCTTCTCCTGCTCCCTGGAGGAACATCAGGGTCACGTCCGGCAGGTCCTCCAGCGCCTGCGAGAGAACAAACTGTTTGTCAAGGTGGAGAAGAGTGAATTTCACCAGAACTCTGTCTCATTTCTGGGATTCATCATCTCCCCAGTGAGGATCCAGATGGACTCCCTCAAGCTCGAGGCAGTCACTGATTGGCCCACCCCATCCTCACGACAAGAGCTCCAGTGCTTCCTGGGGTTCGCCAATTTCTACAGGCGCTTCAACTGCGACTTCAGTATGGTGGCTGGACCTCTCATGGTGTTGACCTCGATCAAGAGCCCATTCAAGTGGGGGGAGGAAGCAGAGAAAGCCTTCTCCATGCTCAAGTGCAAGTTCACCACAGCACCCATTCTCACCATATCCGATCCAGCCAAACAGTTCATTGTGGAGGTCGACGCTTCCAAGTCAGGGGTCGGAGCCATCCTCTCCCACAGAGCCAGTGATGACAAGGTCCACCCCTGTTCCTTCTTCTCTCACCGGCTGTCCCCTGCTGAACAAAACTATGACATCAGTGACAGAGAGCTGTTGACCATCAAGCTCACCTTGGAGGAGTGGAGGCACTGGCTCGAGGGGTCAGATCTCCCCTCCCTTGTCTGGACTGACCACAAGAATTTAGAATACCTCAAGTCCGCCAAATGTCTCAATTCACAGCAAGGCCGATGGTCTTTCTTCTCCCTTTTCCATTTTATGCTCTCCTACTGCCCAGGCTCCAAGAACAGCAAACCTGATGCCCTGTCCAGGATATTCTCTTTCTGCCAGGAGGAGTCTAGAATGCCCAAAACCATCCTCCCTCCACATTGGCTGGTGGGAGCCACCCTACTTGAGGTAGAGACATTAGTGCAGAAGGCCCTGGAGCAGGACCCCAGAGAAGGTAACTCAAGCAACACACCACTTAACCATCTGTTTGTTCCCTATTCTGTGTAAAGCCAGGCGCTGCAGTGGGGTCATGGCTCCAAGTTGGCTTGTCACTTGGGAGCTGCTCAAACCCTGGCACTTATCCAACAACGCTTCTGATGGCTATCCATCAAGGAAGACATCCAGGAGTTTGTGGCAGCCTGTGACACATGTGCCCAGAACAAGACAGCCAATTGACCTCCTGCTGGCTTGCTAAGACCCCTCCCGACTCCTCATCGACCCTGGTCTCTCATCACCCTGGACTTCCCAACTCAGGTGGCAACAGGACTCCCCAACTCAGGTGGCAACACATGCATCCTCACAGTTATCGACTGGTTCTCCAAGTCAGTCCATTTCATCCCTCTGCCCAAGCTTCCCACAGCTAAAGAAACTGCTGAATCACTCATCCTCCATATTTTCCACATACATGGACTCCCCACTGACATCATCTCTGACCGGGGTCCTCAGTTCACTGTGCAGTTCTGGAGGGCCTTCTGAAAACTCATTGGGGCCTCCTGTTAGGGGTCATCCATAATTTTCATCATTATCATGAGTCTAAAAAGAGTAGACTTTTGAGCAACCCCCTTCCCCCCCAAAAGTGTACATTAGCGGACAAAAAAATGATGATGGAGCTACGTGGAATAGGAATTCAAAATAAAACCATGTCTTGTATTACTTTTTATTAAAATCGGATGACAGTACAATACAAAGATTCACAAGAGAAGAAAAGAAGACACAAGACAGGTCCAGAAGTTTTAAAAAAAAGCAGGTGATTCATTTTTCAGTCCCCCCAGGATTTTGCGGGCCTTTTTTGTGATTGTTGCGGGCTAAAATGTCTGATATTGCGGGGGGGTTTCCAAAAAATTGCGATGAAAGTTGTGGTGTTTCTTAGGTTTTTGTTGCGATTACATTGCGGGAGGAAGTGAAAGTTGTGAGAAATTGTTGCGATTTTCTCTTTTTGTGATTAAAATTGAGTGATATGTTAAATATTAAGTTATTACTGAAAAACTCATCTCATCTCATTATCTCTAGCCGCTTTATCCTGTTCTACAGGGTCGCAGGCAAGCTGGAGCCTATCCCAGCTGACTACGGGCGAAAGGCGGGGTACACCCTGGACAAGTCACCAGGTCATCACAGGGCTTACTGAAAAACTCTCATCTCATCTCATTATCTCTAGCCGCTTTATCCTGTTCTACAGGGTCGCAGGCAAGCTGGAGCCTATCCCAGCTGACTATGGGCGAAAGGCGGGGTACACCCTGGACAAGTCGCCAGGTCATCACAGGGCTTACTGAAAAACTATTGATTAAAAAAACAAAGACACTGAGAAATGGTCCTATAAACAACTTTACCAATATAAAACATTACCAGGACTACAAAAATGCAGAAAAATAGGCTTTACTTATCCAAATGCACCTCATCTCATCTCATTATCTCTAGCTGCTTTATCCTGTTCTACAGGGTCACAGGCAAGCTGGAGCCTATCCCAGCTGACTACGGGAGAAAGGCGGGGTACACCCTGGACAAGTCGCCAGGTCATCACAGGGCTGACACATAGACACAGACAACCATTCACACTTAAATTCACACCTACGGTCAATTTAGAGTCACCAGTTAACCTAACCTGCATGTCTTTGGACTGTGGGGGAAACCAGAGCACCCAGAGGAAACCCACGGGGACACAGGGAGAACATGCAAACTCCACACAGAAAGGCCCTCGCCGGCCACGGGGCTCGAACCCGGACCTTCTTGCTGTGAGGTGACAGCGCTAACCACTACACCACCGTGCCACCCCAAATGCACCTGTTGGTTCAAAAGTTAAAGTGCATAGAACCTCACAGCACAACATGAAGTTACCTTAAAATATAATATAAATGCCTCAGCTTTCATGTAAGAAAAAAAAACTATTAATACTAGTACTGTGTGCAGGCAGTCTCTCCTGAAGACTAAATTAAACAATAATTATAAACTAATAAAATAAATGGCTCAGGCTTCATAGAAGAAAAAAAACAATTTGAACAGAATCTCACAGTATGATGCTGAAACTGCCTAAACAATGGAAAATAAAATATCATTTTGGCAAAAATGTTGGCATCCATTAATTTCCTGTATTAAGTAAAAAAATAATGTAAAGTGCACACAGTCCTTCACTGTAAACATAACACACTTTCAGTAACAGAACTTAAGCCTACATAAACACTGACTCGCACATGCTGCTTCTCTTGAACGTATACACGGAAGTGAGCAGTGTTGCCAGATACTGCTGACGTTTTCCAGCCCAAAATATGTTCAAAACCCGCCAAAATGCACTTGAACCCCACCAACTGGGCGGGAAACTGCCCAATCTGGCAACACTGGAAGTAAGGCGGAAGGTAGTTTGTCGACGTCACCTCAAGACGACACCAACGATTGGTCAAATTTGCGGGAAAGTTGCGGTGAATTGATATAATTGTAACACTGCCCTGAATTTGCGGGGATTGGTTGAATTTGCATTGAAGTTGCAAATTGCAACATCGCGAAATCCTGGAGGGTCTGATTTTTGAAAATTAGGAACTGTCTTTTTAAGGGGAGTTGTTGCCTTTTGGCTTTGAAACGTTCGTTTTTGATTCTTTCCAAGCAGCCTGTCCTGCCCTAACTGCCTCCTGCCACTTCTCAGATGAATGCAGGAAACAATAAATGTTTAAAAACTGCTCATACTCGTTTGAAGGAGTCTTGTGAATAGCGGTATTTCTGCTATTCACAAATTTGTAAATGCGGTCAAAACCTGGGTCAGCCATTGTTGTTGTATTGAAGAAAGAAAGCATGTAGAGCTAGCTGGCAACACCGATGTGGCGCGAAATTTTTAACATGGCGGCCGCCGATTCGCACATTGACATCATCATTTTTTCATTTTTAAAAAGTGTACACCTGGTCATTAACCGCCTCCCCCCCACATACGGTTTGTACGCTCGTGATAATGATGAAAATTATGGATGACCCCTTATCTCTCCTCAGGTTTCCATCCCCAAACCAACGGCCAGGCGGAACGGGTGAATTAAGATTTGGAGGTGGCACTCAGGTGTATGGCGTCCAGGGATGCCAGTTCTTGGAGTAAGTATTTGCCTTGGGCCGAATACGCTCATAACACTCTTCCTTCATCTGCCACAGGTCTCTCACCCTTCCAGTGCTCCCTAGGTTACCAACCACCACTCTTCCCCAACCAAGAGGAGGAGGTTACCGTACCCTCAGCCCAGACCTTCATACACTGCTGCAAGAGGACGTGGGTATTGGCCCGGAGAAAACTCATTCACTCCGCCCTAGCATCCAAGAGGCAGGCTGACAAATGCTGCTCTAAGGTGCCCACTTACCGGGTGGGGCAACGAGTCATGCTCTCCACATGCCATCTGCCACTCAGAACCATCTCCCACAAGCTGGCTCCCAGGTACCTAGGACCCTTCCTCATTAGTAAGGTAATCAATCCATGTTCCGTCAGACTGCCACTACCACTCACCATGCGACGCATCCACCCCACGTTCCACGTCTCACAGCTTAAACCTCTGGTCTCTAGCTCTTTGCCATTTCTGCTAATGCCACCCTTGCTGCTTCAGCCATTCCACACAGGTACATGGAATGGCAGGGAGGTACTCTCCCTGCCTCAAGACTTTCCATGTAGGCACATGAACGGGCAGGTAGGTCCCTTAATCCATTCCATTTCCATTGCTGCCACCCTCCCTGCTTTAGCCGTTCCTCATAGGCACATGGAAGGGCAGGGAGGTACGCTCCCTGACTCAAGGCTTTCCATGTAGGCATGTGGGTTGGTCACTTTGATTTCCACTGTATGTTTTACTTCCATCCTATGATGTCTTGCACAGGTCTCAATGAATCTCGTTTATGGCTATTGCTTTGACATATGGACTGATATATTACATAGCATATTTCAAACATTAATAACTTGCTATAGCAGTGACAAAATAGCTCTCAAAAATGCATTCCTATATTTAATAAAATGAGATAAATAGAATTTTGATAATAAAAAAAATTGCCTTCAGTTCTCCTTTAACCCTCATCCTACCATGCTATTTTACACCTTAATCTTACCATGTGGGGTCCGTTTGGACCCCAATACTTTTCTTTAAAATTAAAGCTTATAAAGACAAAATCACCAGATAAGTTTTGTTCAGAACATCTTGTATTAATAACAGCAATACACTAAAGGGCCCAAGGCATAAAGAACACACTTAACCTTCATCCTACCAGCCAATTTTACATACACAAACTACCAGGCGGGGTCCGTATGGACCCCAGGAGGGAATACCTTGAAATCAATGCAGTAAGAACCAATTCAATGCAGCAAACAGACATAACTTTATTGCAGAACAAAATCCACTATGGCTGAATATCAATGATGTATTATAAATGCAATAACATTGCAATAATATTGCAATAACTAGCATACATGTAGCAAATTATAGCGCCACAAAAAAAAAATGGCATTATATACATGATTTTTGCAGCTCATGCAGCTGTAAAACATTCTGGATTACAACTTAGGTCTTTTCTTACAGAATTTAAAACAAAAAAGTAATTGTAAAATAATTTAGGGCTTTTGTTTTGCAGCCTGTGCTTATTGCAGCAGTGGGGTCCACACGGACCCCAAGAAGGAATGCCTTGGTAGTTTCATTATGGAACATAAAAGAAATAAAAGAAGTTAACTTTCAGTGTGCTATTCAATTATAAAATGAAAGACAGTTAAACTTTACTCTGGGGTCCGGTTGGACCCCAGTAACAAATTAATTATACCTTCACAATGCAAAAAGCTGATCTTCCGGTGCTTTAGTGTTTTAATTAAGACATAAATTCCGACAAATTCATAAAACGGTGAGGCAGTATGTCACATATTTTTAAAATGGCAAACAAACATATAGGTGCGGGGTCCAGATGGACCCCACTTGGTAGGATGAAGGTTAAATCAAGCTGTGTAAACATTCAAAAGTTCAAAGTTCTCTATGAAAAAAGAAAATCAGTGCAGGATTTTAGACAGGTTTTCTTTTGTCACCCAGATGCCAGAATACAGTGCAGTAAAGACTGCGCTGATGGGATATGGATAACATCCATCCCTGTTCTATAGATGTGAAAAGTGTGTATGTGAGCTCAGTGTAGCTGCCCAGAAAATCCTGAAAGTTACAAAGTGTCCAAACCTCTGGGAGAATGTGCATCTTTGTATTGTAAAGTCATTAATTTTCTGACATCAAGTCATTGGTTTTATAAGAGATGACTGTTCTGTGAAACTCCGGTCACACTCTTCTCACTGTTTAAACTGGAGAACAAGTGGCTGCTAATCACATAAGGAGCTCTTTAATGAACAAAGATCTGTTCATCAGACCTAGACATACACATGAACTAATTGTTTAGACTGTTTGGCAACAATTGGAGCTTATATGAGGTCAGCGTGTGATATTGCTTCGCAGACGAAACACGACGGTTGGTGATTTATTCCAGACAGAAGCCATGAAGCAAGACATTAAATGAAGAAAGGGAAAAAAAAGTAAGTTACATGTAGCTTAATTAGTTTTCTTCTTTGCTATTGTTATAAATGCTAACAAATGAGTTGACAGTAACAAAGAGGTATTACTTGCTGGATAGTTAGCAAGCCTGATTAGCTGACTGCATTCTTGCATGATTTTTTGTGCAGGTACAAGTTTGCATTTAACCAGTCAAATATCAAGCAACAATGTCTCATATTTATTTGTTATTTGTTTTATAAAGCTTTTACTGATTGATTTAAATAAGTAATGGTTGATTCTCTGAAGCACAGAATTAGCAAATAAATAAAATGTGGTTAACTAGCATGTGTGCTAATGATATGACAATGTTAGAAATTCTTTTTAAAAAGATATGATTTTCTTAATTTTTTAAAAAATAATTTACTTTCAGTCAATAAATTTGGTGAATGTGTTCAGGGAACAAGGCTGAGTGAAACTAAAATGTAATTTTTTTTTCCATAGCCAATAATGGATGTCTTGTGGAAAAGGGTATTTCAATCATAAGACCTTAAATGAATTCACACAATGTAAAAAAAGAACAAAGAAAACAGATTTTTAGAACAATTATGGCTCCAAAATATCGCTGCATGTCCAGTTTAGGAGAAAAATGGTCACAAGTCATTTGAGAACCAAAAGAGCTGACTCTGATTAGTGAGCTGAGCCCAAATGATCTGAATGAAAAGAGTCAGAATTTCCGTCACTTGAGTTCATTATCATAAACACCCATATGGTTAATGGTGGACCTGACTAAACAGGATGGGCGGCTTTCCAAAAGCCTCAGAAATTAATTAATTTTGGTTCTTAATTTTGATATGTCCTATTATTATTGAACTAAATAATAACTTCCCTGATAAGTTCTGCTTATCAGAAATTTCTTTCAGAAAACAAGCAAGCCCATTGACTGTAGAAAACATGTTCAGTCCCATTCTATAGAAATGAAGCCAAACTCTCTCTACCATGTTGTCAAATTTACAAGCAGCATCTGTGCAGGAGAGAGGAGAGATGAACTGAGGTACACCCCAATCCTTTGGTAGACCCGCCCCATTCCAGCATGTTGCATTTCAACACATATCCACGGCTTCTTACTTTATAGTAGAATAATGTTTTTAAAACTAATTTGGGGGGGGACACAAAACGTGCACATCAGCATAGGGAAAATTAACTGTTTGACACTATTTATGGAAAGAGACAGTTTAGACAAGAAAAGTGACATGGGGAAAAAGGCTTTGCCACTGAAACTCATTTCAAGACTTTTAGGAAATATTTCTCTGGAGGCAACAAACATCAGGGCACTGCAAGATGAAATGCAGGACATCCGAAACGAATGGACCTGCTTGTTGGCTATGACCTTGCTTGTGGCTCAAGCTATGGAGATCCCACCTCAGTTTCAAAACAAAGACAAATGGAAACAGAAAAAGAAATCCATGCAATATGAGAGGTCACAAGATGATACAAGTGAAGGGAATGCAGAAGAGGAATTCAAACACAATGCATTTTTGGTTGCTCTGGACAGAATCAATAGTGAATTGAGCAGAAGGTTCAAGGCTACAACAGAAATGTGACTGAAAAAGACAAAGCACCCATCTCATTTGACAGCCGGGGGCACACTACCAGAGTGTTTGGGTCCAAAATTTGGTGCTGGACCCATGACCATAATAAGTATGGTCAAATTTTGGGTGTTTTTTTTCCTTCATAAAAATAGCCTTATCACCAAGCTCTGCAGCTTGTCAGTATATGTTGTCAAGGAAAATTATGGAGTAATTTTCAGAGAAATTTTAGAGTAGTAATTTTAGACAAGTCATGTTACAGAGACATTGTGTCTCATGTTTATATAAGATGAAGAAATGTTGTTTTTATGTCACACTGTTCTCTTCTGCAAGGTTATCATAAGCATGTGTATGTGCAAAGGTAGCCTGTTGTTGTTAGCAGATATAAAGATAGCAGAGAAGATTCCCTGATTGTGAGAGATTTCTCATCTCATCTCATTATCTCTAGCCGCTTTATCCTGTTCTACAGGGTCGCAGGCAAGCTGGAGCCTATCCCAGCTGACTACGGGCAAAAGGCGGGGTACACCCTGGACAAGTCGCCAGGTCATCACAGGGCTGACACGTAGACACAGACAACCATTCACACTGTGAGAGATTTTCATTTTCATATTATACTCTTGTGAGAGTATAATAAACTCAGATTCTGCTTGCTTTTTCCTAACAGCCTCGAGGTGTTGATTTTATTACATTTTTTCACCACCATTGCATGGTGTTGTTGGCAAGATATCATGAATAGCGGAATTTCCATATCCTTTGAGGAGAAAGTGTCCTTATCAAGTCTGACGAGCTCCCAGGAGACAGACTGATTGATAGACGACAGGGGATCCCCTGCTGCCACTGATATCCAATGAACTTGTGGTAAGGAACAACTTTTTTCTCTTATTCTCGTATATGAATGACAAATGATTGTGTTACAGTGAACTGTAGTAGACACATATGTAGATGAGCAGATCCACTGGTGTGTGTATTTTTGAGAGGGTGAATATATACCAGGTTGAGAGATAAAAACACTTTCTTTTTTTTTAAAATAAGGGTTTGGGTGAATGAGAAACATACCTGTTGATGAATAGCAGTAAGCAATCGTAATCATGACATGTTTGGGGTAAACATGAGAGATGACATGTTTCGGGTAAAATGTGAGAATAAAACACAGTCTTTGCAGTTCCTCTGTGACATATAAGTAAAATGGGACAAAAAGCAACAAAGCAATCAGAAACTGAGAACTCCTGAAACCTACCCTACTTCTCCAAATGTTAAATTTATGTTAACTAATTATGGACCGGACTCATGTAAGCAACTTAGGATGTGGGTAGAATAATGTGGTTTCCCAGAGGGAGGCAGTTTACTATACAGCAGATACTGTACAGAATCTTGAGGAAAGATTGGAGTAGAGGAGGATAACAAGAAAAGGAAGAAGAAATATAGAATACAGGTTGATTAGGGTGTATTTAAAATGTGGCAAATGGAAGCTGCAGTAAGAGATAAACAGGTCAATTCACATGACATCAGTGTCTGTTAGAACAGCAGGGAACTAACCAGAATTCTAGTGCTTCTGTTCCTGCAGCTTCAGCTCCGTCCCCTATGTGCCTGGAGCCTCACAGGGGAAGACAGACATGATGTCTGCTGGCATTTACCCAAAACTCAACCCGATGCAGGATTCGTTCCCTCCCCCTCCCCCTCTGTCTTCTTCTCAGCCTCCAGAAACAGTGCTTGTGCCACTCTCTGCTGGTCAACAGGTGTATGACCATAATGAAGCCATGGAGAAATTTGAAGAAGGTGAAAGCTCCACTCAGGTACCGACATTTACTCCAGTGTCCTCACACACAAGGCCCTACACAATAAAGAAGGACTATGAAGTTCACCAAATGCCCATGGTGGCTGTTGCAGGACGACAAGGGCCAATGATGGTTCACAGACCATGGGATCCACAAGAGATTGTGCAAATAGCTGCTGAGATAAAGGATCCCAGATAGCATGGTGGTCCTAAGTGTGCTGAGGAACTCGACAGCTTCTGTTAAACATACCTTCCTACCAGCCATGAACTGTGCTGAGTATTTACAAAGAAACTAGGTTTGGACTTTAGCAAGATCCAGGACAAGTTTTCTGAAGAAAAAGAGCACACAAACCACCCAGATTGGATGCATGCCAATAACCAGGCCTACCAAGAGTTGGTTGCTAGGTTGCTGGATGCTGTCAGAATGAGGTTCCAGTCCAAGTGGACATCACATAAATAACAACCTGCAAGCAGCAGGACGATAAGACAGTAACACAATACCTACAGAGACTGACCATAGTGCATGATACACACTCGGGGCTCAAAAGGCTGACCAACATGGTGACCAGAAGGGACGTAAAACCTTATGAAGCCCACCTAAAGAATGCTTTCCTCAGTGGCCTGAAGCCTGACATAGCTAAGATGGTCAAAGATGGATATGTCACATGAGAGATGTGCAAACCTGGCGATGTGGAGAGACATGCAGTACATGCACAGAAGAGGTTGAATGAGAAGATGCAACAAAACAGAGGAAAAATGACAACACTGTTCACAAAGCCATGCTTACAATGGTGCAAGTTACGCAAGCAAGTCAGCAGCATGGAACAGGACGTGGAAGAGCACATGGAAGAGGTCGTGGGAGAGGAAGAGGTTGACAGCACCAAGATGGTTGCTTCATCTGTGGCTCACTTGATCACTGGCATGACCAATGTCTGCAGTATCAAAGCGGTGAGGGTCCCAAGATTACCAAGGTGGCAGACTGATCACCAGTCCCAGTCGCTCAAGCTTCTTGTAATGAAGAATCTGCTTTGTGCTTACCGCTTGCTACAGCCTACATGAAGTGTGGGGTAAGTAAACAAATAGGTACATACGCATTATACACTGATGAATTATGCTTGAAAATGCCAATATTTTCTCTAACTGTCTCTAATAAGCTTTTAGATTTCTTAGTAGATTCAGGAGTGGGACATTCTGTCATTAATAATAATAATAATAATAATAATAATAATAATAATAATAAGTTACATTTATATAGCGCCTTTCAAGAAACCCAAGGACGCTTTACAATTATAGACAAAGAAAAAAATAAATAAATAAAAATAAATAATAATAATAATAATAATAAAAATAAATAAAAAGTAAAAAGTCCACCAAGTAGGGGTCAGGATGTAATTCCCATGGTGTAGCAGCCACAGTCCCACCAAAAGGTGCATGAAAACGAGTCCCACATCTCCAGCACCGCCGCCATGACGCCGTCAGCAACATCGCTCAACACCACACCATGGATCCACAAAGTGAGCACAGAAGCTCCACCACGCAGAGCTCTGGTGTGTCCCAAACCGCCTGCACAGCCGCTGCAATGCCACCGAGCAACATCGCTCGGAACATCACGCCAAGCATTAAAGCACAGAGCACTGGACAACCAAGATGTAAAATGAGCAACAGGCTCACTGCAGTCCTTAGCTGGGAGCACAGGCATCACCCACAGTGAACCAAGGCCTGGAGGGAACCAACGCCCAAAACTGGGTCTGGAGCTACACTACAACCGGCAGATAAAACACTCAAACAAACATCAAACTACACAAACACAGAAAAAAAAAAATAAATAAATGAAAATAGAAAAAGAAATAAAATAAAAATAAAATAAAAAAAAGCTCTGGTGAGAAGCAGCAACCAGAACGCGCACGATGTACTCTCAACCAGAAACGGAAATGAAAAAAAAAGAAAAAAAAAGTTCGAAGCATGCTGCTGTGTGCCATTAGATCCTCAGAGTTTTCTACACAGCCAAAGATCAGCAACCGATCCCAGATCACTGTGGGTGCCTCTGGACAGCAAGTCCTCAAGAAATTTACTGAGCCATTTGAGTTTTCATTTTTGTTGTCCCATTGTTGCCCAGTAAATTTGCTAGGGAGTGACCTGATGCACAGGTTAGGCAAAAGTCTCCTAAGTACCCCAGATGGGTTACAGGTAGTGTGAATCCCAGGTGAGGAGGGCACAATCATGACAATGGTTAAGCTAGACCCATCTCCACCCCTTTATGTGTATGAGTGGAGACTGGCACCCTCAGATATTATGAATCTGAATCAGGAGCTGCTTAAGATGGCAAAAATATGAACTAGCCCAATTAGTACTGATTATATGCAGTCAGAAAATTTACATTGCACTGCTCACATTAACCACAGGCACCCAGATGTTAAATTTGAGCAGGAGTGATTTAAGGAAGGTAGGGGATGTGAGAAACTGTTATTAAAGAAGTTGTTTTGGAACAGTCAAGGGTGCACCATGTTTGTACAACCACCAAGTGATTATCAACTGGTGTTTAGTTCACACACGGCTCTGCACATGTCATTGGCAAGGGGCTAGGTGGAAGGATTTGGTCCCATGGGTGTTGAAGTGTGTAAATGCAAGTGATTGGCAATATACCACTGATCCAAGAGTACTATACAGTAAAAACATGAATGCATTTCAAACGAATCTGGATTTCGTTGTCTCTGTAAAGAAAGATGTAATGTTAATTGGTGAACAAACTGTGCCAGGGATGTGGTCAGGATGGCAATTTACCAAAATTACAGTTGATTCCCCATGTTTAGTGGAGGTCCTTAAACAGCTTTGGGCACAGGGCAAATATGACGAAAGACTGATAAAGGGTATTGAGCCAGTGGTGATCACCTCAAAATCTGATCTTAGACCCTGTAAGTCCCAGTATCCCCTGAAACCTGAAGACATAGAGGGCATTAGGCCAATATTCAATTCTCTAAAGGCAGCAGGGGCAATTGTGGATTGCCCTAACTCCCTGGTGCACACTCCCATTTTCCCGGTTAAGAAACACACTGAGCCAGGCCAACCCACTGAGTGGCGATTTGTGCATGACCTGCAGGTGGTAAATGCAGCTGTAAGAGCTTGAGTTCCTAATGTTCCTAACCCCCATACCATTCTTTCACAAGTACCACCAAATAGTACACAAATTTTTCTGTAGTAGACCTCATGAATGCATTCTTTAGTATGCCAATTCATCCAGAAAGGCAGTGCTGGCTTGCTTTTCAGTTTGATGGTCGACCATACACTTTTACACACCTATGTCAAGGCTATTGTGAATCCCCCCCTCCATTTACAATGAAGCATTGAGACAAAGCCTAATGCCGCTTTTCCACTACAAACGCGGCTGAGTCGGGCTGAGCCGTGCCGTGCTGAGTCGGGCTGAGCGGGGCTGTTGGAGTTGCATTTCGACTACAACCGCGCTGAACCGTGCTGGCTGGAAGTGGGTGGACACATTGGGTGGAGTTAGCGAAAGTGGGTGGACGTCAGGTGATGTCGTTAAGCAGCGCAAACAGTGACATCAGTGAGCTTTTAAGCGGTAGTCTCACGACCCGAATAGTAAACAATAAACATGGAGGACATGGAGTCGTTAGTGTTGCTGGTCTTGGTGCTGTGGCTTGTTGTCACCGACAACGCGGACAGATAATGGCAAGAGCGCATAGATGAGGCGAGGCGCATAAGGCTTCAGAAATTCTCGTAATTCGTAATTATTCTCCTTCCGGGTTTACGGTGTTTACAGATCCCAGCACGCTCGCGGGCCGTGTGTGGGCATGTGAGGACACTCCTCCTCACCAATCAGTGCACAGGGGAGTGTCTGCTCACGCCCCCAGCCTCACTTGGCACGGCTTGGCTCGCTTCAGCCCCACTCCAAAACGGTGCGAGTTTTAGGGGCTAAGCAGGGCTGAAACGAGCTGAGTCGTGCTGGTTTTTGGTAGTCGAAACACGAGCCGTGTCGGGCTGAAGTGAGCTGAAGCGAGCTGAAGTGAGCTGAAAAAGGGTAGTGGAAAAGGGCCATAAGTTCTCTTGTGTTTACAAAAGGCTCTGCCTTAATTCAATATGTGGATGACCTACTTTTGGCCATGGCTTCTGAGGAGCAGTGTAGAGCAGATATGATTTCTTTGTTGAAACATTTGGCTGCAGAAGGTCACAAGGCCAGTCTACATAAGCTCCACTTTGTCCAAACAAAGGTGAAATTTCTTGGACACACTATGTCAAGTCTGGGTAAGTCTCTGGGATCAGAAAGAATCACAGCCATACAAAATATATCAAAACCTCTAACCAAGAAGCAAATGATGTCATTTCTGGGTATGTGCTAATATTGTCATGCATTTATTCCTAATAATTATGCTATTATTCAGTCTCCACTCAGTTCACTGATCCACGGCAAGGGTCTACAACCTCATGACAAGGTGACATGGACCACTAAGGCGGAATTTGTGTTTATCAAACTTAAGTTAGCTCTCCAGAGCACTCCCACACTGGGGATCCTAGACCCCACTCGTCCTTTCATCCAGACAGAAATCAGGATGTATGACGTTAGTATTACAACAACATGGAGGTAAGTTATGATCAGTTGCTTATTATTGTGCTAAACTAGCACAATAATAAATTTTAAATGTATAAATTTATATAAAATATATATTTTTTCTCCTCCTGTGTAAAGACCACAAGTGGAGGCCATCCACATCAGATCTGCTTTAATATCAACAGATCTTCAATTAAGGTACATGAATCATTTGTGCAGGATGTTTAGTCATTATTCCTCCATCTCTAGCGATAGCTTTATTTGTGATAAGTGCAGATTGGTTAGCTCTCTGACAGAGAAGATTGCAGTTTTAGAAGCGTGTATCCAGGCTTTAGAGAAGGCCAGTGAGAATGAGAACAGTGTAGTTTCTGTAGGGGAAAGTCTGGATGCCCTAGGTGGAGTTAGTAATCCCCCAACTCTGGCATTAGAGCCCTGACAGCGGGGCGAATGGGTGACGGCTCGGTGGCATAAGCATAGAGCCAAAGCTACCACTGAGGCTTGCCCACAGGAGCATCACTCCTGTCCGCTTCACGTGTTGAACAGGTTTGCTCTCCTTAGTGATGCACCCACTGAGAAACCTGAAAGAGCTCTGGTTATAGGGGACTCTATCATATGGCATGTGAAATTAGCTCAGCCTTTAGAGGCACCAGCAGCTTTAGTCAGGTGTATACCAGGAGCCAGGGTGCCGGACATAGCAGGTAATCTTAGTGAACTAGGCAAGCACAGGTTCTCAAAGATAGTTATCCATGCAGGAGCTAATGATATACACCTTCGTCAGTCTGAGGTTACTAAGAGTAACTTTGTAAAGGTGTTTAAATTAGCAAAGGCAATGTCCAATGCTGTAGTATGCTCTGGCCCCATCCCAATGCAGCATGGCGATGTAGCTTACAGCAGGTTATGGTCGCTGAACTGCTGGTTGTCCAGGTGGTGCTCTGAAAACAGTGGGCTTTATAGATAATTGGGCTAATTTTGAGGGCACTGCTGGCCTGTTAGGGCAGGACGGTGTCCATCCCACTTGGGAAGGTGCTGCTCTCATTTCCTGCAGCATAGGTCAAAGTCTCAGGACAGGCCTAGTTAATTTCTGACAATCCAGAGCCAAGGCCAGGGAGCAGACAAAAAGGCTAAACCGATTGTCTGCTAACTGCACAGAGTCATCACTCAGGGTCCAATGCATCAAGGCTGTGTCTGTTCCCTGAGGTAAAAAAAAGTAGAAATACTCAGAGTTTGTTCCAGTAACCTAATCAGTATAAAACTAGATCATACTGACTGTACAGCTGCTGCCAGCACCTTTGATCTAAAGGTGGGGCAATTAAATATTAGATCTCTTACGTCTAAAGCGCTAATGGTTAATGAACTTATTACTGATCAGGAGTTGAATGTACTTTGTTTAACTGAAACATGGATTAAGCCAAATGAATATATAGTATTAAATGAAGCTAGTCCTCCTGGATACAGTTATATACACCAGCCTCATCTAACTGGCAGAGGAGGAGGCGTCACGGTTATTTATAATGATTATCTAGGTGTAACACAAAAACCTGGTTATAAATGTAATACATTTGAAGTTCTTCATACTCATATAATGTATGTAGCCTCGAAAAATAGGTCTACCCAGTTAATTCTGTTACTTATTATTTACAGGCCCCCAGGGCCATATTCTGAGTGTCTTTCTGAATTTGCAGATTTTATCTCAGACCTGGTTATTTCCTTAGACAAAGCTTTAGTTGTCGGAGATTTTAATATTCACTTTGATAACCCAGAAGACCCTTTGAAAACAGTGTTTGTGTCCATTTTAGATTCAGTAGGGATTAATTAGAATGTCAAAGGACTGACCCATAATGGTGGTCACACCCTCGATCTAATACTAACATTCGGGTTAAACATATAAAATATAGTCATACTTCCACAGTATGAAGGCATCTCATTCAAAATATGTCTGAGTAATAATATATGCACCTCACCACGCTACTGTATTAAACGTACATTCATGTCAACTACTGCACAGAGCTTTATAAATGATCTCCCAGAGTTATCAACTTTGACTGGGTCACTGTCAGCCCCTGCAGAAATTGATCAGGCAACTGAATGCTTAGAATCAACATTCTGCTATACTTTAGCTAATGTAGCTCCTCTAAAAAGGAAACTGGTCAGAGACAAAAAATTAGCACCCTGGTATAATGATGACACTCACACTTTAAAACAGACCACTTGAAAATTGGAACGTAAATGGCATCAAACAAAATTGGTAGCATTCAAATTCATGTTGATGGAGAGCTTCCTGAAGTATAGAAAAGCTCTTAGTGCTGCTAGATCAATATATCTCTCCTCCCTAATAGAAGATAACAAAAATAATCCTAGATTCCTATTTAATAGTGTAGCAAAATTACCCCAGGAATAAATGCACTATCGACACATGCACACCTGTAATATGTAGTGGCAATGACTTCATTAATTTTTTCAATGACAAAATTGAGAATATCTGACAAAAAATTCAAACTACTAATTGAAGGTCAGACAATATAAGTGACCCTGCAGTTAACAATATAACTGTATCAGATCAGCAATTAGAATATTTTACTCCCCTTAGAGAAATTGAATTACATTCATTAATCTCTGCATCAAAAGCCTTACCTACACATCTATTCAAACAGATAATACCTGAAGTAATTGAACCGCATCTAAAATTAATAAATTCTTCTCTTAGGATTGGCTATGTACCCAAATCCTTTAAACTAGCAGTTATCAAACCCCTGATTAAAAAACCTGAACTTGATCCCTGTCAGCTGTCCAATTCTTGACCAATATCAAACCTCCTCTTTATCTCCAAAATCCTTGAAAAAGCTGTGGCACAGCAGTTATGCTCATATACATAGGAATAACATCCATGAAATGTATCAGTCAGAATTTAGACCTCATCATAGCACAGAGACAGCTCTGGTTAAAATAGTAAATGACCTACTGTTGGTGTCTGATCAGGACTGTGTCTCGCTGCTTGTGTTGCTTGACCTTAGTGCAGCATTTGATACCATTGATCATTCCATTCTTCTGGATAGACTAGAAAATGTTGTGGGAGTTAAGGGAATGGCCCTCTCCTGGCTCAGGTCTTATTTAACTGATCGCTGTCAGTATGTTGATGTAAATGGCAATTTTTCTAGACTTACTGAAGTAAAGTTTGGTGTTCCACAAGGTTCTGTCTTGGGTCCACTGCTTTTTTCTTTATATATGTTACCTCTGGGTGATATTATTCATAAACATTGTATTAGTTTCCACTGTTATGCTGATGACACACAGTTGTATGTTTCTGCAAAACCTGATGAGAGACACCAGCTTAATAGAATTGAGGAATGTGTGAAGGACATTAGACACTGGATGCTTATTAACTTCCTTCTGCTTAACTCTGACAAGACTGAAGTACTTGTACTAGGACCACATGCAGCTAGAAGTAAGTTTTCTGATTACATAGTAACTCTGGATGGCCTTTCTGTTTCTTCATGTGCAGCAGTAAAAGACCTCAGAGTGATTATTGACCGCAGTCTTTTATTCTAAACTCACATTGATGACATTACCCGGACAGATTTCTTTCATCTCAGAAATATTGCTAAGATAAGAAATTTTATGTCACTACATGACACGGAAAAACCTAGTTTATGCTTTTGTTACCTCCAGGTTGGATTATTGTAATGCCTTACTGTCTGGATGTTCCAATAAGTGCATAAACAAGCTCCAGTTAGTTCAAAATGCAGCAACAAGAGTCCTTATTAGAACTAGAAAATATGACCACATCACCCCTGTCTTATCCACACTGCATTGGCTCCCAATCAAATTTTGTATTGATTATAAAATACTACTATTGACCTTTAAATCACTGAATGATCTTGCACCACAGTGAACTTCTGCTCCTCTATGACCTGCCACGCCTACTTAGATCAAAAGGTGCAGGCTATCTGCTGGTACCTCATATAGTGAAGGGTACATCAGGGGGCAAAGCCTTTTCTTACAAAGCCCCACAGTTATGGAACAGCCTTCCAAGTAATGTTCGGGAATCAGACACAGTCTCAGCGTTTAAGTCTAAGCTGAAAATGTATCTGTTTAGTCAAGCCTTTTGTTAATGGTGTTTATGAGGTAAATGAGCAGATTCTGGATGGACCTCAGACATAGAGTGTTTTGGTAAACTGGGATGTATGGATGCTGTCAGTCCCCCACTCGCTTGCTCACTCGAGTTTGTTGACAATGTAGTGGCTGGCTGCTTTATGTCCTGGGGCTCCCTCATGCTTGTGTTACCTTCTGGCTCTCCCTTTTAGTTATGCTGTCATAGTTAGTTTTGCCGGAGTCCCTGCTTGTACTCAGTGCAATATGTATATTGTTCCTACTTATTCAAGTGACATTGGGCATACCTAACAACCTGTGTTTTCTCTCTCCCCCCCACCCCCCATCTGTACCTCTGAGTTACATGTCAGTCCTGAGATTGAGATGCTGACCTCTTCTGCTCCTCGGACCTGCCTGATCCATCCTGGTGCCCTGTGTTTGGTTGGAGTCTCATCGCATCACTCCTGTGGAGGATGGCCCCATATGAAAGTCACACTTGGAAGATGTTCTGGACACTTACAGTAATGCTTTTATGGCTGAGGACTACAGTTGACTTGCTAACTTTAGGACTGCAGTTGTCATGAACAGTTTTGCACTTAAGTTTCCATCAATGAATATTTTATAAACTAACTTCATGTTAAAACTGTTAATGTTATAGTCATGTTGTCTGTTGTTGCCCAAATGAGGATGGGTTCCCTTTTGAGTCTGGTTCCTCTCGATGTTTCTTCCTCATGTCATCTGAGGGAGTTTTTCCTTGCCACCATCGCCACAGGCTTGCTCTAGATTAGGGATAAAATTAGCTCATGTTTTAAGTCGTTCAAATTCTGTAAAGCTGCTTCGCGACAATGTTTATTGTTAAAAGCGCTATACAAATAAACTTACTTGACTTGACTTTGTTGTCATTTTCAACAAATCTAAGCAGCAAGGGCGCAGATGGCACTGGGGACGGGGGGGGTACATGTCCCCCCCACAGATTTATAGTGACCCCTATCTGTCCCCCCCACCCACTCACTGTCTCTATGTAAGGCACCAAACATAGGTAGAAAAAGTGAGGATTAATGTTCCGTTAGTTAGACTAACTTACATTGCAGCACAAAGTTGAAATGGCAGCAGCAGTAGCCTTGTCTCTGATCAATCCACATTACACCGATTCAAGAAGGGGAAAGGCTGGAGCAGATCCTTGCAGAGTTGGGAAAGCAAGGTGTTCAATTTTCCATGTAATTCGGTTAATAACACTGCACAGCTCTTCCATTTGATAGCAACGGTGTTTCTGCTACGACTAATGGTACATTCAGTTGTACTCGTAAGTTGGAAGTTTGAAGTTGGAAAAGCATTGAAATCTAGCATCTATCAGCCTAAACGTTGGGGTTTTCGTTTCATTTCATTAACTGTCCATTTTTTCGAATTCCATGTTCCATGATGTCCCAGTTTTTAAACTGGGAAGCGGCGGAAAGATGTTTTTGGGACCTATTGAGTCTGCTTCTAGACGGTAAATTTGTTTGGCTGCAGAGGAAATTTTTTTTCTATCAATTTTGTTTATTGGAAAAAATACTTTTTATTTGTGTGAATCTGTTGTTCAAGTGTTTATATTTCTGTTTTCATACACATTTTATGTTTCTAATCATTTACATGAAAGCCCGAGTGTGAATCATTTCAATTTTATTTTGTTATTAATTTTTGGACATTCCCTTTTTGTTAGAAGTTACAGTTAAAGTTTCTGTGATGAGATTCTTCATCCTGCTGAGATCAGCAAATGTTTAAATAAAACATGCAGAAGACATGAAGTTTTGGAGCGTGATTAACATACCAGACAAATAACAATTTGATCATGTATGGCTAGTGTTGACCAGGTAGGCCTTTGTCTACCATTGTTCATTCAGTTAGAAAACTCACAATTCTAATGTATATTGAAGCTTCAGTTTATACATACATATATATATATATATATATATATATATATATATATATATATATATATATATATATATATATATAAGGGTACATCAGTTGCCCTCACTTTCATAAAATCTGATGCATTTTTTTGGGTGTTCCTTTTCACCAATAAAGACATCCTGTAAAATTTTTTGACCATATTCAAAAGTCTAATGGTGGCACCATGATGTTCATTTTTTGCCAAAAAATGCTTATTTTATGTTTTCGCATAAGGTTTGAATCACAATGTTGGACTCCATTTATTGATTTCTTGTGGCCCAGAGATCATGTTAAGAACCTTTGCAAGGGATTGAGAAGCATTAATGTGATTCATAATACATTTGTATTGTTTAAAAGTAGTTGAACAATGATTCAATGAACAGCTAAAACTCAAACTGTGCTTGATAATATATTTAGAATATGTAATAAATGTGTATCTAAGATATTTGGTACACTCTATAAGGTGCCATAATGTTTCATGAAAAGTGACCGAAATTTTGTCATAAAAGTCATAAAATAGCAGCTTTTTCCATAACTTTGAGCTCCTGGTGCCACCATTAAACTTTTGAATTTTGTCAAAATATTTCACCCAGTTTGTTTTCTTACCAAAAGGAACATAAAAACAAAAATGCATCATGATCGGAGGAACTTTTCATTTTTAGGGGGCAACTGATGCACCCTTATATATATATATATATATATGCATTTACACAAAATGGAATCATTTGCTGATAGCTCAGTCCCCCCCAGTTAAAAAATCCTATCTGCGCCCCTGCTAAGCAGTATTTTCAAAGTCATATGACTTTTTATGTATTCAGCACAAGTTCAGCTACAGTAATATCTATATAGTATGTATGTCATGATTGTACTTTTAAAAAGTAACCTAAATGAAGATGTTGTAAAAAGCAATTTTAGAACTGTTTTGCAATGTGTGAAAAATATTGCCTTACTTGTTGTGATGAACTGTTTTGATCACTTGAGATGATTCTGTTCAGTCTTTGGAATGTATCAAGCACAAAAACTTCCATCTGCTTCACTGATTTGGACAATTAACTAGCCATAAAAAAAATTATGTCCAATTGTTTTGAGATAAAGGGTTGGCAGTGCGAGGGGTATTCAATGAGAAGAGGAAAAAAATTCCATTCACTGACAAGAGTGAATACCCCTCCCACTGCCAACTCTTAATCTCATCAGGTCAACTCTTAATCCAATGTGGTCAAGTCACAATGGGTTGAGTAATGTTTTTTCACACATTCCAACAGAGTTCTAAAACTGCTTTTGGGTCAATCCATGTGAAATCACCAGAGGCCTTGCCACTGACCAACTCAGATTTGCTTAATACTTTCTGGAAATATTGTCAGTGTGCCCAATAAATAGTGTTCAAAATTTTAGGCTTGTACCTTCATTAATTTCTGAGATATAGGGGCTTTAAAAAAAGGGCATGGCTCCAATTTCACTGTTAAAACGCGTGCTACAGAAAATTGACTTATTTCCATAAGTCATTATTTTTAAACTATTCATGCAAGGTACATGAATTTTTCAAGGATTGTTCTTCAATGCCAGATGCCTTTAAATACTAAAATAGACTGTTCACAGTTCAATATTCGCCACGTTATGGCTTGCTGAAAATCATAAAAAAATGTGCTTTGGAGCAGCTTTGATGCCCCGTATCTCCACATTAAAGCACACCAGATCTTTTAAATTTTCTTATTTATTACTCATGTTATAGTACTCTTTAGGCAACTAGGTATTTGTTCAAAAGAAATCAAACTTTCTGATTTATTAGGCTTTAAAAAAAATTGCGCCTATAATTCAAATGCATATTACAAATGTATGACAAGGTCTACCATAAAAAAACAATTATACCACTGGAAAGAGCTTGTTTTGATTATCAATTGCACAAAATATGAAGTTGGTACCCTAAATCAAACTATGAATATTAAGGTATCAAGTATGGCATGTTTTACGATAGACGGAAATGCTGTTTTAAGGCATATAATCTACTAGCAGACAAACTAGCAAAACATAATTTCATTGCCAAACACCAGAGTGGATATTTGAAGAATTTGAAGGAAACTCTGTCAGCGGATGAATGTATTATGCTTTTGGATTTTGCTGAAAACTATTCATTCTGTGTACAGTATTCTGCCCAGGGATACCACTGGGACAACAGCCAATGCACTCTTCACCTATTTGCAGTGTACATTAGAGCAAAGAATGAAGATGGTACAAAAGTAGCAAAATGCATCTCTATCTGCATAATAAGTGACTGCCTTAAGCATGATACTCCTTAGTGGCCGTGCATGCATTCTTAAAAAGGTTTTACCATATGTATGCCATTTACATCCCCAGCTGAAAAAGGTAATTTACTTCAGTGACGGATCAGCAGCCCAATACAAAAACTATAAAAATTGAACAAATCCAATAAAGCATGCAATATTGGACTTTTGACAGAATGGCATTTCTTTGCCACTTATCATGGTAAATCACCCTGTGATGGTATTGGAGGCACTGTAAAGCAGTCAGCAGCTTGAGCTAGCTTATAGGCAGTCATGAGTGATCACATACTAACCCCATCTGATCTGTTTATGTGAGCAGAAAAACATATCAAGAACATCCATTTCATCTGGGTTGGTACAGGGGAAGTTATGGAGAGTGGAAAAGCATTGGAGACAAGATTTTCAAGGTCAACTACTATTCATGGAACAGGAGACAACCACTCATTTGTTCTAATCATGTCCAACCAGCTGCAGGTCAGCAGGGTGTCAGGTGGTCCTAGCTTCATTGTGGATATGAGTGGGAATCGGCCACAAGTAATGCATAAAACCCCTGTTAAATCAGCAGTCTCTCTGGCAGATACAATTCCTGGTCAATATGTTGTATGTTTGTATGACAGACAGTGGTGGATAGGCAACATTCATGCATTATCAGAGGAGGAACAAGATGTACAAGTAACATTTATGCATTCTCATGGTCCCTCTCAGACTTACAGCTGGCCCAGGAGAGAGGATGACTGTTGGGTCCCTCTGGTGCATGTCATGAAAATCATTGATGCCCCACTTACATCAACTGGCAGGCAGTATCAACTTCCATCTGATGTGGAAAAGCAAATCAATACACTGTTTAAGCTCTTCAAATAAAGTATTTTTAAGGTTGCTATTTTTCCTACACTGTAGGTTTGTAATTGTATTGTAATATGCCTTAAAACAGCATTTCTGTCTATCATAAAACATGCCATACTTGATACCTTAATATTTATAGTTTGGTTTAGGGTACCAACTTCATATTTTGTGCATTTGCTAAGCAAAACAAGCTCTTTCCAGTGGTATAATTGTTTTTATGGTAGACCTTGTAATGTGCATTTGAATTATAGGCACAAAATGTTTTTATTTTTATTTTTAAAGCCTAATAAATCAGAAAGTTTGATTTCTTTTGAACACATACCTAGTTGCCTAAAGAGTACTATAACATGAGTAATAAATAAGAAAATTTGAAAGATCTGGTATGCTTTAATGTGGAGATATGGGGCGTCAAAGTTGCTCCAAAGCACATTTTTTAAATGATTTTCAGCAAGCCATAACTTGGCAAATATTGAACTGTGAACTTTCTATTTTAGGATTTAAAGGTGTCTGGCACTGAAGAACAATCCCTGAAAATTTCATGTATCTTGCATGAATAGTTTAAAAGTAATAACTTATGGAATTTAGGTCCATTTTCTGTAGCACGCTTTTCAATAGTGAAATTGGGGCCATGCCCCTTTTTTAAAGCCCCTCTATCTCAGAAACTAATGAAGGTACAAGCCTAAAATTTTGTACACTATTTATTGGGCACACTGACAATATTTCCAGAAAGTATTAAGCAAATCTGAGATGGTCAGTGGCGAACATTTTTCTAAATCTGGTGATTTGGGGCGGAATTACCCTTTTTACAACAGCTTCATTTATCTGACATTTGACTTTATTTTGGTATTTGACTCTTTTCAGTGTGTTTTGAAATTAACTTTTGTACTATTTTACTCAGTTCAGAGCCACAACCAAGTCTGTTACACAATTACTCTGTAATTTTGCTCCCACTTCAACTCCAAATTTTATTCTCTAAACTCAAAACAGCAAAATTAACTATTTTTGAGGAAAATACTTTTAACTCGGGAAAAACTGCTCATTCATTTTCCTGTGTATGCACTACAGCGCATGCATGTCAACCGATCTGCTCATAAGAAATATAAGAAATATTTACACTTACTCGAGTTGATCTTCGACTGGATGGAGTCGAAGTAAAAAAAAAGGCACTGCTCATCATCAGTGTCACAGCTCTAAAGATTGAATTGAATCACTGTCCTGAATCATGAATTGAATCATGAATTGATTCACTGTCCTGAAATTGAATCGCTGTCCTGAATCATCCGAAGTGCATAAAATTTGCATGCCATCTCACAACAAGTTTTACCTCCAAATACTCTAAACTGTGGCTGACACATTTTATCCTGTTTATGGTGGATGTTCCCATCGCAAAAGAGAAACCAATCAAAACCGAAAGAGTGAAAGTGATTATCATGCTGTTACCATGTGAATAGGCTTTTATGAATGCATAAGTGGGCGCTCAGCATTCCAACTCCGGTGTGATTGAGTAAGGTGACAAGTTTTATGTTTTATCTAATTTAGGTAATTTAAAAAATATTATTTGGCAGTGGGCACATAGGAAAGTGTAAAGTATAAAGTTTCTGTAAATATGTTTATTACGCTTGTATGATAACTCACAAAGATATTTAGCTAAATACATGACCTATTCATTCTAAACCTGCCGAGCTTCATTGGCGAAGCTCTTGACCCCAGAGGGTTAAACTCTGCGATGCTGTTACCCACTGAGCATCACCGGTGGGTGTCCATCATTTCCCAGATTTGTTCACCTTGCTCTGATCTCAGTGAGGTTCCTTTGCAAAACCCAGACTTAGGGATTTTTGTGAATGGCTCCACTTCAAAAAACCCAGACTCAGGTAAGAACCTTGTTGGTTTTATGAAACCCTTGTTTCAGAGTCATTTCCAAGTCTCTTTTCGGCACAGGCTACTGAACTAGTGGCACTCACAGAGGCCTGTAAATTTGCAGAAGGTAAAACAGTGACTATATACACAGACAGTAGGTATGCTTTTGGAGTAGCACATGATTTTCTTACAGTGATGCTTGAAAGTTTGTGAACCCTTTAGAATTTTCTATATTTCTGCATTAATGTGACCCCTCACTGAATCCAGGGACACATGTCGGCTGAAACGAATCCGAGATAATCACAAAAGAAGCATTTTTTTTTCAAAATTTGTGATTTTTGTTTTTTTTCCATCATGTGCAAGTTGAGATCTTGAAGAATGCAATCAGTATTTCAGATAATAGATTGTTTTGTTGGAAAAGCATACATTTTTTTTGTTGCAAATTGTCTCATTTTTGTCAGGACTGTAGCCTGCTGGGGGTGTGTGGGTAAATTACCATATGGGCCATTCACATGATGATTTAAGTCTTTTTTTTTCGCGAATCAGCTGTATGATGTGAGCTGAGCATATGGCTACTTAACCTGCATACAGGTGTGTAATTTCACTATGGAATGAGGAAGTTAAATAGAGTGCAGAGGAGCTGAAACACCGCGAAGCAAACAGACACACGGTATTTACATCGGAGATAACCATTTCTAGCAAAAAAACCCGCAACCTCATTTTCCAGATTGAATGGAATACTTGAATGATCGGATGATACATGACCGTTCTAGGATTACATTCCATCGGAGGCATTGGTGTGTGCAAGGCGCCGTTTCTCTTTCTGATGGGGTAAGTTTATTAATCTAAGGCTGTGTGGTTATTTTTGCATGTAACAGAGAGTGTTGTGGTTTGGTTAAGCCTAGGTCACAACCGGACGTACGATTTTTTGGCCGTGCAATTTTTGGCGTTTCCCAAATCGCTGTGGTTTTTTTTTTTGTTCATGGAGAAAGACGCGCGTTGGCCGTAAGTTTGTCTTGCAACCTGAAAAAAACATAAGCGCCCGTAGAGTTTGTTTGACATGACAAAGAACCTCTGCGGCCAGTCTGCGGCCAGTCTACGGCTCAAAAATCAGCACATCGCACACGCACTCTCGTGTGTTTCATGCGCACTCTCGTGCGTTTCTTGCATTTTTTGCATGTAGACCGGCCGTAGGAGCACGTACGGCCGGTTGTGACCGAGGCTTTACATGAAACTAGTGTTGTGTTAGTTGTGTCATCATTGTGCTATCTTTCTTTCTTACGGTGTGAGTAATTTTTCAACCACAAAACGTTAAAGTATACTTTAGGACTTATTTTTGTACTTCATAATTGTGTTGGGCATACTTTGCATGGAAGGAAATTTGACGTGGTGATCTTTGTTTACATGAAAGTAGTATCGTGCTAGCTTGTAGGGGGTAGAGCTTTCCTTAATATCATGCAAATGAGCACCATTATGTGCCCACCCTACACCCAGAGTAGCTGAGATGGAAAACTTTGAGGGCGATTTTCTCCCTTTTCTGTTTTAAGAAGTATACACTTTCAAAAGGCCACACATTCTTCAAATATTGTCAGATCTCCACATGGAAGGCATCATTGGAAAGCTTAGAAACTGTACTTTCTGAATCTGTCAATAACTCAAAATGCCCCCGAGCAGACATGTGTCCCTGGATTCTGTTTTCTGACACTAATATGACCTAAAACATCATCAGATTTTCACACAAGTCCTAAAAGTAGATAAAGAGAACCCAGTTACGGTAAACAAATGAGACAAAAATAAAGTTAATGTTTTGGAATGGCCAAGTCAAAGTCCTGACCTTAATCCAATCGAAATGTTGTGGAAGGACCTGAAGCGAGCAGTTCATGTGAGGAAACCCACCAACATCCCAGAGCTGAAGCTGTTCTGTATGGAGGAATGAGCTAAAATTCCTCCAAGGCAGTGTGCAGGACTGATCAACAGTTACTGGAAACATTTAGTTGCTGTTACTGCTGCACAAGGGGGTCACACCAGATACTGAAAGCAAAGGTTCACATACTTTTGCCACTCACAGATATGTAATATTGAATCATTTTCCTCAATAAATAAATTACCAAGTATAAGATTTTTGTCTCATTTGTTTAACTGGGTTCTCTTTGTCGACTTTTAGGACTTGTGTGAAAATCTGATGATGTTTTAGGTCATATTTATGCAGAAATATAGAAAATTCTAAAGCATTCACAAACTTTCAAGCACCACTGTATGTTGTGGAAATATTGTGGGTTCCTAATATCTACAGGTAAACCTATAGCATATCACACACTCATCAAAGAACTGTTAGATGCCATTTTACTCCTTATGCAGGTTGCCATTTGTAAATGTAATGCCCATACTAACTTGACTGATCCTGTCTCTACAGGTAACGCTGCTGCTAAAGCAGCTGCTTCCAAGGGT